>NC_079214.1:65972900-66080658 GCF_029633865.1 Lampris incognitus
TGTACTTAATAGTATTCTGTACCCTGGTATAATGCGCTGTACTCAATAGTATTCTGTAAACTGGTATAGTACTCTTTATTTAATAGTATTCTGTACACTGGTATAATGCTCTATACTTAATGCTATTCTGTACCATGGTATAATGCTCTGTACTTAATAGTATTCTGTACCCTGGTATAATGCTCTGTACTTATAAGCATTCTATACCCTGGTATAATGCTCTTTACTTAATAGTATTATGTACTATGGTATAATGCTCTGTATTTAATAGCACTCTATACCCTCGTAAAATGCTCTTTAATTAATAGTATTCTGTAGCCTGGTATAATACCTTGTACTTAATAGTATTCTGTAACCTGGTATAATGCTCTGTACTTAATAGCATTCTATACACTGGTATAATGCTCTGTACTTAATAGTATTCTGTACCCTGGTATAATGCTCTGTACTTTACAGTATTCTGTACCCAGGTATAATACCTTGAACTTAATAGTATTCTGTACCCTGATATAATGCTCTGTACTTAATAGTATTCTGTACCCAGGTATAATACCTTGAACTTAATAGTATTCTGTACCCTGGTATAATGCTCTGTACTTAATAGCATTCTATACACTGGTATAATGCTCTGTACTTAATAGTATTCTGTACCCTGGTATAATGCTCTGTACTTAATAGTATTCTGTACCCAGGTATAATACCTTGAACTTAATAGTATTCTGTACCCTGGTATAATGCTCTTTACCTAATAGTATTCTGTACCCTGTTATAATGCTCTGTACTTAATAGCATTCTATACCCTGGTGTAATGCTCTGTACTTAATAGTATTCTGTACTCAGGTATAATACCTTGAACTTAATAGTATTCTGTACCCTGGTATAATGCTCTGTACTTAATAGTATTCTGTACCTAGGTATAATACCTTGAACTTAATAGTATTCTGTACCCTAGTATAATGCTCTGTAATTAATAGCATTCTATACACTGGTATAATGCTCTATACTTAACAGTATTCTGTACCCTGGTAAAACGCTCTGTACTTAATAGTATTCTGTACCCAGGTATAATACCTTGAACTTAATAGTATTCTATACCCTGGTATAATGCGCTTTAATTAATAGTATTCTGTACCCTGGTATAATGCTCTGTACTTAATAGCATTCTATACCCTGGTATTGTGCTCTTTACCTAATAGTATTCTATACCCTGGTATAATGCTCTTTACCTAATAGTATTCTGTACCCTGGTATAATGCGCTTTACTTAATAGTATTCTGTACCCTGGTATAATGCTCTGTACTTAATAGTATTCTGTACCCTGGTATAATGCACTGTACTTAATAGTATTCTGTACCCTGGTATAATGCTCTGTACTTAATAGTATTCTGTACCCAGGTATAATACCTTGAACTTAATATTATTCTATACCCTGGTATAATGCGCTTTAATTAATAGTATTCTGTACCCTGGTATAATGCTCTGTACTTAATAGCATTCTATACCCTGGTATAATGCGCTTTACTTAATAGTATTCTGTACCCTGGTATAATGCTCTTTACCTAATAGTATTCTGTATCCTGGTATAATGCGCTTTACTTAATAGTATTCTGTACCCTGGTATAATGCTCTGTACTTAATAGTATTCTATACCCTGGTATAATGCGCTTTACTTAATAGTATTCTGTACTGTGGTATAATGCGCTTTACTTAATAGTATTCGGTACCCTGGTATAATGCTCTGTACTTAATAGCATTCTACACCCAGGTATAATGCTCTGTACCTAATAGCGTAACATACCCAGGTATAATGCTCTGTACTTAATAATATTCTATACACTGGTAAAATGCTCTTTAATTAATAGTATTCTGTAGCCTGGTATAATACCTTGTACTTAATAGTATTCTGTACCCTGGTATAATGCGCTGTACTCAATAGTATTCTGTAAACTGGTATAGTACTCTTTATTTAATAGTATTCTGTACACTGGTATAATGCTCTATACTTAATGCTATTCTGTACCATGGTATAATGCTCTGTACTTAATAGTATTCTGTACCCTGGTATAATGCTGTGTACTTATAAGCATTCTATACCCTGGTATAATGCTCTTTACTTAATAGTATTATGTACTATGGTATAATGCTCTGTATTTAATAGCATTCTATACCCTGGTAAAATGCTCTTTAATTAATAGTATTCTGTAGCCTGGTATAATACCTTGTACTTAATAGTATTCTGTAACCTGGTATAATGCTCTGTTCTTAATAGCATTCTATACACTGGTATAATGCTCTGTACTTAACAGTATTCTGTACCCAGGTATAATACCTTGAACTTAATAGTATTCTGTACCCTGATATAATGCTCTGTACTTAATAGTATTCTGTACCCAGGTATAATACCTTGAACTTAATAGTATTCTGTACCCTGATATAATGCTCTGTACTTAATAGTATTCTGTACCCAGGTATAATACCTTGAACTTAATAGTATTCTGTACCCTGGTATAATGCTCTGTACTTAATAGCATTCTATACACTGGTATAATGCTCTGTACTTAATAGTATTCTGTACCCTGGTATAATGCTCTGTACTTAATAGTATTCTGTACCCAGGTATAATACCTTGAACTTAATAGTATTCTGTACCCTGGTATAATGCTCTTTATCCAATAGTATTCTGTACCCTGGTATAATGCTCTGTACTTAATAGCATTCTACACCCAGGTATAATGCTCTGTACTTAATAGTATTCTGTACCCAGGTATAATACCTTGAACTTAATAGTATTCTGTACACTGGTATAATGCTCTTTACCTAATAGTATTCTGTACCCTGGTATAATGCGCTTTACTTAATAGTATTCTGTACCCTGGTATAATGCTCTGTACTTAATAGTATTCTATACCCTGGTATAATGCGCTTTACTTAATAGTATTCTGTACCGTGGTATAATGCGCTTTACTTAATAGTATTCTGTACCCTGGTATAATGCTCTGTACTTAATAGCATTCTACACCCAGGTATAATGCTCTGTACCTAATAGCGTAACATACCCTGGTATAATGCTCTGTACTTAATAATATTCTATACACTGGTAAAATGCTCTTTAATTAATAGTATTCTGTAGCCTGGTATAATACCTTGTACTTAATAGTATTCTGTACCCTGGTATAATGCGCTGTACTCAATAGTATTCTGTAAACTGGTATAGTACTCTTTATTTAATAGTATTCTGTACACTGGTATAATGCTCTATACTTAATGCTATTCTGTACCATGGTATAATGCTCTGTACTTAATAGTATTCTGTACCCTGGTATAATGCTCTGTACTTATAAGCATTCTATACCCTGGTATAATGCTCTTTACTTAATAGTATTATGTACTATGGTATAATGCTCTGTATTTAATAGCACTCTATACCCTGGTAAAATGCTCTTTAATTAATAGTATTCTGTAGCCTGGTATAATACCTTGTACTTAATAGTATTCTGTAACCTGGTATAATGCTCTGTACTTAATAGCATTCTATACACTGGTATAATGCTCTGTACTTAATAGTATTCTGTACCCTGGTATAATGCTCTGTACTTAATAGTATTCTGTACCCAGGTATAATACCTTGAACTTAATAGTATTCTGTACCCTGGTATAATGCTCTTTACCTAATAGTATTCTGTACCCTGGTATAATGCTCTGTACTTAATAGCATTCTACACCCAGGTATAATGCTCTGTACTTAATAGCATTCTATACCCTGGTGTAATGCTCTGTACTTAATAGTATTCTGTACTCAGGTATAATACCTTGAACTTAATAGTATTCTGTACCCTGGTATAATGCTCTGTACTTAATAGTATTCTGTACCTAGGTATAACACCTTGAACTTAATAGTATTCTGTACCCTAGTATAATGCTCTGTAATTAATAGCATTCTATACACTGGTATAATGCTCTATACTTAATAGTATTCTGTACCCTGGTAAAACGCTCTGTACTTAATAGTATTCTGTACCCAGGTATAATACCTTGAACTTAATAGTATTCTATACCCTGGTATAATGCGCTTTAATTAATAGTATTCTGTACCCTGGTATAATGCTCTGTACTTAATAGCATTCTATACCCTGGTATAATGCGCTTTACTTAATAGTATTCTGTACCGTGGTATAATGCGCTTTACTTAATAGTATTCTGTACACTGGTATAATGCTCTGTACTTAATAGTATTATCTACCCTGGTATAATGCTCTGTACTCAATAGTATTCTGTAAACTGGTATAGTACTCTGTATTTAATAGTATTCTGTACACTGGTATAATGCTCTATACTTAAAAGTATTCTGTACCATGGTATAATGGTCTGTACTTAATAGTATTGTGTACCCTGGTATAATGCTCTGTACTTAATAGCGTTACATACCCTGGTATAATGCTGGTATAATGCTCTGCACTTAATAGTATTCTGTACCCTGGTATAATACCTTGAACTTAATGTTATTCTGTACCCTGTTATAATGCTCTTTTCTTAATAGTATTCTGTACCCTGGTATAATGCTCTGTATTTAGTAGCATTATATACCCTGGAATAACGCTCTGTACGTCATAGTATATTGTACCCTGGTATAATACCTTGAACTTAATAGTATTGTGTACCCTGGCATAATGCTCTGTACTTAATAGTATTGTGTACCCTGGTATAATGCTCTGTACTTAATAGTATTCTATACCCTGGTATAATGCTCTGTACTTAATAGTATTCTGTACCCTGGTATAATGCTCTGTACTTAATAGCATTCTACACCCAGGTATAATGCTCTGTACTTAATAGCATTCTATACCCTGGTGTAATGCTCTGTACTTAATAGTATTCTGTACCCTGGTATAATGCTCTGTACTTAATAGTATTCTGTACCCAGGTATAATACCTTGAACTTATAGTATTCTGTACCCTGATATAATGCTCTGTACTTAATAGTATTCTGTACCCAGGTATAATACCTTGAACTTAATAGTATTCTGTACCCTGGTATAATGCTCTGTACTTAATAGCATTCTATACACTGGTATAATGCTCTGTACTTAATAGTATTCTGTACCCTGGTATAATGCTCTGTACTTAATAGTATTCTGTACCCAGGTATAATACCTTGAACTTAATAGTATTCTGTACCCTGGTATAATGCTCTTTACCCAATAGTATTCTGTACCCTGGTATAATGCTCTGTACTTAATAGCATTCTACACCCAGGTATAATGCTCTGTACTTAATAGTATTCTGTACCCAGGTATAATACCTTGAACTTAATAGTATTCTGTACACTGGTATAATGCTCTTTACCTAATAGTATTCTGTACCCTGGTATAATGCGCTTTACTTAATAGTATTCTGTACCCTGGTATAATGCTCTGTACTTAATAGTATTCTATACCCTGGTATAATGCGCTTTACTTAATAGTATTCTGTACCGTGGTATAATGCGCTTTACTTAATAGTATTCTGTACCCTGGTATAATGCTCTGTACTTAATAGCATTCTACACCCAGGTATAATGCTCTGTACCTAATAGCGTAACATACCCTGGTATAATGCTCTGTACTTAATAATATTCTATACACTGGTAAAATGCTCTTTAATTAATAGTATTCTGTAGCCTGGTATAATACCTTGTACTTAATAGTATTCTGTACCCTGGTATAATGCGCTGTACTCAATAGTATTCTGTAAACTGGTATAGTACTCTTTATTTAATAGTATTCTGTACACTGGTATAATGCTCTATACTTAATGCTATTCTGTACCATGGTATAATGCTCTGTACTTAATAGTATTCTGTACCCTGGTATAATGCTCTGTACTTATAAGCATTCTATACCCTGGTATAATGCTCTTTACTTAATAGTATTATGTACTATGGTATAATGCTCTGTATTTAATAGCACTCTATACCCTGGTAAAATGCTCTTTAATTAATAGTATTCTGTAGCCTGGTATAATACCTTGTACTTAATAGTATTCTGTAACCTGGTATAATGCTCTGTACTTAATAGCATTCTATACACTGGTATAATGCTCTGTACTTAATAGTATTCTGTACCCTGGTATAATGCTCTGTACTTTACAGTATTCTGTACCCAGGTATAATACCTTGAACTTAATAGTATTCTGTACCCTGATATAATGCTCTGTACTTAATAGTATTCTGTACCCAGGTATAATACCTTGAACTTAATAGTATTCTGTACCCTGGTATAATGCTCTGTACTCAATAGTATGCTGTAAACTGGTATAGTACTCTTTATTTAATAGTATTCTGTACACAAGTATAATGCTCTATACTTAATAGTATTCTGTACCATGGTATAATGCTCTGTACTTAATAGTATTCTGTACCCTAGTATAATGCTCTGTACTTAATAGCATTCTATACACTGGTGTAATGCTCTTTAGTTAATAGTATTATGTACTATGGTATAATGCTCTGTATTTAATAGCATTCTATACTCTGGTATAATGCTCTTTAATTAATAGTATTCTGTAGCCTGGTATAATACCTTGTACTTAATAGTATTCTGTAACCTGGTATAATGCTCTGTACTTAATAGCATTCTATACACTGGTGTAATGCTCTGCACTTAATAGTATTCTGTACCCTGGTATAATGCTCTGTACTTAATAGTATTCTGTACCCAGGTATAATACCTTGAACTTAATAGTATTCTGTACCCTGGTATAATGCTCTGTACTTAATAGTATTCTGTACCCAGGTATAATACTTTGAACTTAATAGTATTCTGTACCCTGGTATAATGCTCTGTATTCAGTAGCATTATATACCCTGGTATAAAGCTCTTTACTTAATAGTATTATGTACCATGGTATAATGCTCTGTATTTAATAGCATTCTATACCCTGGTAAAATGCCCTTTAATTAATAGTATTCTGTAGCCTGGTATAATACCTTGTACTTAATAGTATTCTGTACCCTGGTATAATGCTCTGTACCTAATAGTATTCTCTACCCTTGTATAATGCTCTGTACTCAATAGTATTCTGTAAACTGGTATAATGCTCTGTACTTAATAGTATTCTGTACCCAGGTATAATACCTTGAACTTAATAGTATTCTATACCCTGGTATAATGCGCTTTAATTAATAGTATTCTGTACCCTGGTATAATGCTCTGTACTTAATAGCACTCTATACCCTGGTATAATGCGCTTTACTTAATAGTATTCTGTACCGTGGTATAATGCGCTTTACTTAATAGTATTCTGTACCCTGGTAAAATGCTATGTACTTAATAGTATTATCTACCCTGGTATAATGCTCTGTACTTAATAGTATTATCTACCCTGGTATAATGCTCTGTACTCAATAGTATGCTGTAAACTGGTATAGTACTCTTTATTTAATAGTATTCTGTACACAAGTATAATGCTCTATACTTAATAGTATTCTGTACCATGGTATAATGCTCTGTACTTAATAGTATTCTGTACCCTAGTATATTGCTCTGTACTTATAAGCATTCTATACCCTGGTATAAGGCTCTTTAGTTAATAGTATTATGTACTATGGTATAATGCTCTGTATTTAATAGCATTCTATACTCTGGTATAATGCTCTTTAATTAAGAGTATTCTGTAGCCTGGTATAATACCTTGCACTTAATAGTATTCTGTAACCTGGTATAATGCTCTGTACTTAATAGCATTCTATACACTGGTGTAATGCTCTGCACTTAATAGTATTCTGTACCCTGGTATAATGCTCTGTACTTAATAGTATTCTGTACCCAGGTATAATACCTTGAACTTAATAGTATTCTGTACCCTGGTATAATGCTCTGTATTCAGTAGCATTATATACCCTGGTATAAAGCTCTTTACTTAATAGTATTATGTACCATGGTATAATGCTCTGTATTTAATAGCATTCTATACCCTGGTAAAATGCTCTTTAATTAATAGTATTCTGTAGCCTGGTATAATACCTTGTACTTAATAGTATTCTGTACCCTGGTATAATGCTCTGTACCTAATAGTATTCTCTACCCTGGTATAATGCACTGTACTCAATAGTATTCTGTAAACTGGTATAATGCTCTGTACTTAATCGCATTCTACACCCAGGTATAATGCTCTGTACTTAATAGCGTTATATACCCAGGTATAATGCTCTGTACTTAATAGTATTCTGTACCCTGGTATACTATCTTGAACTTAATAGTATTGTGTACCCTGGCATAATGCTCTGTACTTGATAGCGTTATATACCCAGGTATAATGCTCTGCACTTAATAGTATTCTGTACCCTGGTATAATACCTTGAACTTAATAGTATTGTGTACCCTGGCATAATGCTCTGTACTTAATAGCATTCTATACCCTGGTAAAATGCTATTTACTTAATAGTATTCTGTAGCCTGGTATAATACCTTGTACTTAATAGTATTCTGTACCCTGGTATAATTCTCTGTAAATAATAGTATTCTCTACCCTGGTATAATTCTCTGTACTCACTAGTATTCTGTACACTGGTATAGTACTCTTTATTTAATAGTATTCTGTACACTGGTATAATGCTCTATACTTAATAGTATTCTGTACCATGGTATAATGCTCTGCACTTAATAGTATTCTGTACCCTGGTATAATGCTCTGTACTTAATAGTATTCTGTACCCAGGTATAATACCTTGAACTTAATAGTATTCTGTACCCTGGTATAATGCTCTGTACTTAATAGTATTCTGTACCAAGGTATAATACCTTGAGCTTAATAGTATTCTGTACCCTGGTATAATGCTCTGTATTCAGTAGCATTATATACCCTGGTATAAAGCTCTTTACTTAATAGTATTATGTACCATGGTATAATGCTCTGTATTTAATAGCATTCTATACCCTGGTAAAATGCTCTTCAATTAATAGTATTCTGTAGCCTGGTATAATACCTTGTACTTAATAGTATTCTGTACCCTGGTATAATGCTCTGTACCTAATAGTATTCTCTACCCTGGTATAATGCTCTGTACTCAATAGTATTCTGTAAACTGGTATAATGCTCTGTACTTAATAGCATTCTACACCCAGGTATAATGCTCTGTACTTAATAGCGTTATATACCCAGGTATAATGCTCTGCACTTAATAGTATTCTGTACCCTGGTATAATATCTTGAACTTAATAGTATTGTGTACCCTGGCATAATGCTCTGTACTTAATAGCGTTATATACCCAGGTATAATGCTCTGTACTTAATAGTATTCTGTAGCCTGGTATAATACCTTGTACTTAATAGTATTCTGTACCCTGGTATAATTCTCTGTACTTAATAGTATTCTCTACCCTGGTATAATGCTCTGTACTCAATAGTATTCTGTACACTGGTATAGTACTCTTTATTTAATAGTATTCTGTACACTGGTATAATGCTCTATACTTAATAGTATTCTGTACCATGGTATAATGCTCTGTACTTAATAGTATTCTGTACCCTGGTATAATGCTCTGTACTTATAAGCATTATATACCCTGGTATAATGATCTTTACTTAATAGTATTATGTACCCTGGTATAATACTCTGTACTTAATAGCATTCTATACCCTGGAATAATGCTCTGTACTTAATAGTATTCTGTACCAAGGTATAATATCTTGAACTTAATAGTATTGTGTACCCTGGCATAATGCTCTGTACTTAATAGCGTTATATACCCAGGTATAATGCTCTGTACTTAATAGTATTCTGTAGCCTGGTATAATACCTTGTACTTAATAGTATTCTGTACCCTGGTATAATGCTCTGTACCTAATAGTATTCTCTACCCTGGTATAATGCTCTGTACTCAATAGTATTCTGTAAACTGGTATAATGCTCTGTACTTAATAGTATTCTGTACCCAGGTATAATACCTTGAACTTAATAGTATTCTATACCCTGGTATAATGCGCTTTAATTAATAGTATTCTGTACCCTGGTATAATGCTCTGTACTTAATAGCACTCTATACCCTGGTATAATGCGCTTTACTTAATAGTATTCTGTACCGTGGTATAATGCGCTTTACTTAATAGTATTCTGTACCCTGGTAAAATGCTATGTACTTAATAGTATTATCTACCCTGGTATAATGCTCTGTACTTAATAGTATTATCTACCCTGGTATAATGCTCTGTACTCAATAGTATGCTGTAAACTGGTATAGTACTCTTTATTTAATAGTATTCTGTACACAAGTATAATGCTCTATACTTAATAGTATTCTGTACCATGGTATAATGCTCTGTACTTAATAGTATTCTGTACCCTAGTATAATGCTCTGTACTTATAAGCATTCTATACCCTGGTATAAGGCTCTTTAGTTAATAGTATTATGTACTATGGTATAATGCTCTGTATTTAATAGCATTCTATACTCTGGTATAATGCTCTTTAATTAAGAGTATTCTGTAGCCTGGTATAATACCTTGCACTTAATAGTATTCTGTAACCTGGTATAATGCTCTGTACTTAATAGCATTCTATACACTGGTGTAATGCTCTGCACTTAATAGTATTCTGTACCCTGGTATAATGCTCTGTACTTAATAGTATTCTGTACCCAGGTATAATACCTTGAACTTAATAGTATTCTGTACCCTGGTATAATGCTCTGTACTTAATAGTATTCTGTACCCAGGTATAATACTTTGAACTTAATAGTATTCTGTACCCTGGTATAATGCTCTGTATTCAGTAGCATTATATACCCTGGTATAAAGCTCTTTACTTAATAGTATTATGTACCATGGTATAATGCTCTGTATTTAATAGCATTCTATACCCTGGTAAAATGCTCTTTAATTAATAGTATTCTGTAGCCTGGTATAATACCTTGTACTTAATAGTATTCTGTACCCTGGTATAATGCTCTGTACCTAATAGTATTCTCTACCCTGGTATAATGCACTGTACTCAATAGTATTCTGTAAACTGGTATAATGCTCTGTACTTAATCGCATTCTACACCCAGGTATAATGCTCTGTACTTAATAGCGTTATATACCCAGGTATAATGCTCTGTACTTAATAGTATTCTGTACCCTGGTATACTATCTTGAACTTAATAGTATTGTGTACCCTGGCATAATGCTCTGTACTTGATAGCGTTATATACCCAGGTATAATGCTCTGCACTTAATAGTATTCTGTACCCTGGTATAATACCTTGAACTTAATAGTATTGTGTACCCTGGCATAATGCTCTGTACTTAATAGCATTCTATACCCTGGTAAAATGCTATTTACTTAATAGTATTCTGTAGCCTGGTATAATACCTTGTACTTAATAGTATTCTGTACCCTGGTATAATTCTCTGTAAATAATAGTATTCTCTACCCTGGTATAATTCTCTGTACTCACTAGTATTCTGTACACTGGTATAGTACTCTTTATTTAATAGTATTCTGTACACTGGTATAATGCTCTATACTTAATAGTATTCTGTACCATGGTATAATGCTCTGCACTTAATAGTATTCTGTACCCTGGTATAATGCTCTGTACTTAATAGTATTCTGTACCCAGGTATAATACCTTGAACTTAATAGTATTCTGTACCCTGGTATAATGCTCTGTACTTAATAGCATTCTATACACTGGTATAATGCTCTGTACTTAATAGTATTCTGTACCCTGGTATAATGCTCTGTACTTAATAGTATTCTGTACCCAGGTATAATACCTTGAACTTAATAGTATTCTGTACCCTGGTATAATGCTCTTTACCCAATAGTATTCTGTACCCTGGTATAATGCTCTGTACTTAATAGCATTCTACACCCAGGTATAATGCTTTGTACTTAATAGTATTCTGTACCCAGGTATAATACCTTGAACTTAATAGTATTCTGTACACTGGTATAATGCTCTTTACCTAATAGTATTCTGTACCCTGGTATAATGCGCTTTACTTAATAGTATTCTGTACCCTGGTATAATGCTCTGTACTTAATAGTATTCTATACCCTGGTATAATGCGCTTTACTTAATAGTATTCTGTACCGTGGTATAATGCGCTTTACTTAATAGTATTCTGTACCCTGGTATAATGCTCTGTACTTAATAGCATTCTACACCCAGGTATAATGCTCTGTACCTAATAGCGTAACATACCCTGGTATAATGCTCTGTACTTAATAATATTCTATACACTGGTAAAATGCTCTTTAATTAATAGTATTCTGTAGCCTGGTATAATACCTTGTACTTAATAGTATTCTGTACCCTGGTATAATGCGCTGTACTCAATAGTATTCTGTAAACTGGTATAGTACTCTTTATTTAATAGTATTCTG
Source organism: Lampris incognitus (assembly GCF_029633865.1). NCBI lineage: Eukaryota > Metazoa > Chordata > Actinopteri > Lampriformes > Lampridae > Lampris > Lampris incognitus. The sequence continues at coordinate 65,985,251 of NC_079214.1, forward strand.
TACACTGGTATAATGCTCTATACTTAATGCTATTCTGTACCATGGTATAATGCCTTGTACTTAATAGTATTCTGTACCCTGGTATAATGCTCTGTACTTATAAGCATTCTATACCCTGGTATAATGCTCTTTACTTAATAGTATTATGTACTATGGTATAATGCTCTGTACTTAATAGTATTCTGTACCCTGGTAAAATGCTCTGTACTTTACAGTATTCTGTACCCAGGTATAATACCTTGAACTTAATAGTATTCTGTACCCTGATATAATGCTCTGTACTTAATAGTATTCTGTACCCAGGTATAATACCTTGAACTTAATAGTATTCTGTACCCTGGTATAATGCTCTGTACTCAATAGTATGCTGTAAACTGGTATAGTACTCTTTATTTAATAGTATTCTGTACACAAGTATAATGCTCTATACTTAATAGTATTCTGTACCATGGTATAATGCTCTGTACTTAATAGTATTCTGTACCCTAGTATAATGCTCTGTACTTAATAGCATTCTATACACTGGTGTAATGCTCTTTAGTTAATAGTATTATGTACTATGGTATAATGCTCTGTATTTAATAGCATTCTATACTCTGGTATAATGCTCTTTAATTAATAGTATTCTGTAGCCTGGTATAATACCTTGTACTTAATAGTATTCTGTAACCTGGTATAATGCTCTGTACTTAATAGCATTCTATACACTGGTGTAATGCTCTGCACTTAATAGTATTCTGTACCCTGGTATAATGCTCTGTACTTAATAGTATTCTGTACCCAGGTATAATACCTTGAACTTAATAGTATTCTGTACCCTGGTATAATGCTCTGTACTTAATAGTATTCTGTACCCAGGTATAATACTTTGAACTTAATAGTATTCTGTACCCTGGTATAATGCTCTGTATTCAGTAGCATTATATACCCTGGTATAAAGCTCTTTACTTAATAGTATTATGTACCATGGTATAATGCTCTGTATTTAATAGCATTCTATACCCTGGTAAAATGCCCTTTAATTAATAGTATTCTGTAGCCTGGTATAATACCTTGTACTTAATAGTATTCTGTACCCTGGTATAATGCTCTGTACCTAATAGTATTCTCTACCCTTGTATAATGCTCTGTACTCAATAGTATTCTGTAAACTGGTATAATGCTCTGTACTTAATAGTACTCTGTACCCAGGTATAATACCTTGAACTTAATAGTATTCTATACCCTGGTATAATGCGCTTTAATTAATAGTATTCTGTACCCTGGTATAATGCTCTGTACTTAATAGCACTCTATACCCTGGTATAATGCGCTTTACTTAATAGTATTCTGTACCGTGGTATAATGCGCTTTACTTAATAGTATTCTGTACCCTGGTAAAATGCTATGTACTTAATAGTATTATCTACCCTGGTATAATGCTCTGTACTTAATAGTATTATCTACCCTGGTATAATGCTCTGTACTCAATAGTATGCTGTAAACTGGTATAGTACTCTTTATTTAATAGTATTCTGTACACAAGTATAATGCTCTATACTTAATAGTATTCTGTACCATGGTATAATGCTCTGTACTTAATAGTATTCTGTACCCTAGTATATTGCTCTGTACTTATAAGCATTCTATACCCTGGTATAAGGCTCTTTAGTTAATAGTATTATGTACTATGGTATAATGCTCTGTATTTAATAGCATTCTATACTCTGGTATAATGCTCTTTAATTAAGAGTATTCTGTAGCCTGGTATAATACCTTGCACTTAATAGTATTCTGTAACCTGGTATAATGCTCTGTACTTAATAGCATTCTATACACTGGTGTAATGCTCTGCACTTAATAGTATTCTGTACCCTGGTATAATGCTCTGTACTTAATAGTATTCTGTACCCAGGTATAATACCTTGAACTTAATAGTATTCTGTACCCTGGTATAATGCTCTGTATTCAGTAGCATTATATACCCTGGTATAAAGCTCTTTACTTAATAGTATTATGTACCATGGTATAATGCTCTGTATTTAATAGCATTCTATACCCTGGTAAAATGCTCTTTAATTAATAGTATTCTGTAGCCTGGTATAATACCTTGTACTTAATAGTATTCTGTACCCTGGTATAATGCTCTGTACCTAATAGTATTCTCTACCCTGGTATAATGCACTGTACTCAATAGTATTCTGTAAACTGGTATAATGCTCTGTACTTAATCGCATTCTACACCCAGGTATAATGCTCTGTACTTAATAGCGTTATATACCCAGGTATAATGCTCTGTACTTAATAGTATTCTGTACCCTGGTATACTATCTTGAACTTAATAGTATTGTGTACCCTGGCATAATGCTCTGTACTTGATAGCGTTATATACCCAGGTATAATGCTCTGCACTTAATAGTATTCTGTACCCTGGTATAATACCTTGAACTTAATAGTATTGTGTACCCTGGCATAATGCTCTGTACTTAATAGCATTCTATACCCTGGTAAAATGCTATTTACTTAATAGTATTCTGTAGCCTGGTATAATACCTTGTACTTAATAGTATTCTGTACCCTGGTATAATTCTCTGTAAATAATAGTATTCTCTACCCTGGTATAATTCTCTGTACTCACTAGTATTCTGTACACTGGTATAGTACTCTTTATTTAATAGTATTCTGTACACTGGTATAATGCTCTATACTTAATAGTATTCTGTACCATGGTATAATGCTCTGCACTTAATAGTATTCTGTACCCTGGTATAATGCTCTGTACTTAATAGTATTCTGTACCCAGGTATAATACCTTGAACTTAATAGTATTCTGTACCCTGGTATAATGCTCTGTACTTAATAGTATTCTGTACCAAGGTATAATACCTTGAGCTTAATAGTATTCTGTACCCTGGTATAATGCTCTGTATTCAGTAGCATTATATACCCTGGTATAAAGCTCTTTACTTAATAGTATTATGTACCATGGTATAATGCTCTGTATTTAATAGCATTCTATACCCTGGTAAAATGCTCTTTAATTAATAGTATTCTGTAGCCTGGTATAATACCTTGTACTTAATAGTATTCTGTACCCTGGTATAATGCTCTGTACCTAATAGTATTCTCTACCCTGGTATAATGCTCTGTACTCAATAGTATTCTGTAAACTGGTATAATGCTCTGTACTTAATAGCATTCTACACCCAGGTATAATGCTCTGTACTTAATAGCGTTATATACCCAGGTATAATGCTCTGTACTTAATAGTATTCTGTACCCTGGTATAATATCTTGAACTTAATAGTATTGTGTACCCTGGCATAATGCTCTGTACTTAATAGCGTTATATACCCAGGTATAATGCTCTGTACTTAATAGTATTCTGTAGCCTGGTATAATACCTTGTACTTAATAGTATTCTGTACCCTGGTATAATTCTCTGTACTTAATAGTATTCTCTACCCTGGTATAATGCTCTGTACTCAATAGTATTCTGTACACTGGTATAGTACTCTTTATTTAATAGTATTCTGTACACTGGTATAATGCTCTATACTTAATAGTATTCTGTACCATGGTATAATGCTCTGTACTTAATAGTATTCTGTACCCTGGTATAATGCTCTGTACTTATAAGCATTATATACCCTGGTATAATGATCTTTACTTAATAGTATTCTCTACCCTGGTATAATGCTCTGTACTCAATAGTATTCTGTAAACTGGTATAATGCTCTGTACTTAATAGCATTCTACACCCAGGTATAATGCTCTGTACTTAATAGCGTTATATACCCAGGTATAATGCTCTGTACTTAATAGTATTCTGTACCCTGGTATAATACCTTGTACTTAATAGTATTCTGTACCATGGTATAATGCTCTGTACTTAATAGTATTCTGTACCCTGGTATAATGCTCTGTACTTATAAGCATTATATACCCTGGTATAATGATCTTTACTTAATAGTATTATGTACCCTGGTATAATACTCTGTACTTAATAGCATTCTATACCCTGGAATAATGCTCTGTACTTAATAGTATTCTGTACCAAGGTATAATATCTTGAACTTAATAGTATTGTGTACCCTGGCATAATGCTCTGTACTTAATAGCGTTATATACCCAGGTATAATGCTCTGTACTTAATAGTATTCTGTAGCCTGGTATAATACCTTGTACTTAATAGTATTCTGTACCCTGGTATAATGCTCTGTACCTAATAGTATTCTCTACCCTGGTATAATGCTCTGTACTCAATAGTATTCTGTAAACTGGTATAATGCTCTGTACTTAATAGTATTCTGTACCCAGGTATAATACCTTGAACTTAATAGTATTCTATACCCTGGTATAATGCGCTTTAATTAATAGTATTCTGTACCCTGGTATAATGCTCTGTACTTAATAGCACTCTATACCCTGGTATAATGCGCTTTACTTAATAGTATTCTGTACCGTGGTATAATGCGCTTTACTTAATAGTATTCTGTACCCTGGTAAAATGCTATGTACTTAATAGTATTATCTACCCTGGTATAATGCTCTGTACTTAATAGTATTATCTACCCTGGTATAATGCTCTGTACTCAATAGTATGCTGTAAACTGGTATAGTACTCTTTATTTAATAGTATTCTGTACACAAGTATAATGCTCTATACTTAATAGTATTCTGTACCATGGTATAATGCTCTGTACTTAATAGTATTCTGTACCCTAGTATAATGCTCTGTACTTATAAGCATTCTATACCCTGGTATAAGGCTCTTTAGTTAATAGTATTATGTACTATGGTATAATGCTCTGTATTTAATAGCATTCTATACTCTGGTATAATGCTCTTTAATTAAGAGTATTCTGTAGCCTGGTATAATACCTTGCACTTAATAGTATTCTGTAACCTGGTATAATGCTCTGTACTTAATAGCATTCTATACACTGGTGTAATGCTCTGCACTTAATAGTATTCTGTACCCTGGTATAATGCTCTGTACTTAATAGTATTCTGTACCCAGGTATAATACCTTGAACTTAATAGTATTCTGTACCCTGGTATAATGCTCTGTACTTAATAGTATTCTGTACCCAGGTATAATACTTTGAACTTAATAGTATTCTGTACCCTGGTATAATGCTCTGTATTCAGTAGCATCATATACCCTGGTATAAAGCTCTTTACTTAATAGTATTATGTACCATGGTATAATGCTCTGTATTTAATAGCATTCTATACCCTGGTAAAATGCTCTTTAATTAATAGTATTCTGTAGCCTGGTATAATACCTTGTACTTAATAGTATTCTGTACCCTGGTATAATGCTCTGTACCTAATAGTATTCTCTACCCTGGTATAATGCACTGTACTCAATAGTATTCTGTAAACTGGTATAATGCTCTGTACTTAATCGCATTCTACACCCAGGTATAATGCTCTGTACTTAATAGCGTTATATACCCAGGTATAATGCTCTGTACTTAATAGTATTCTGTACCCTGGTATACTATCTTGAACTTAATAGTATTGTGTACCCTGGCATAATGCTCTGTACTTGATAGCGTTATATACCCAGGTATAATGCTCTGCACTTAATAGTATTCTGTACCCTGGTATAATGCTCTGTACTTAATAGCATTCTATACCCTGGTAAAATGCTATTTACTTAATAGTATTCTGTAGCCTGGTATAATACCTTGTACTTAATAGTATTCTGTACCCTGGTATAATTCTCTGTAAATAATAGTATTCTCTACCCTGGTATAATTCTCTGTACTCACTAGTATTCTGTACACTGGTATAGTACTCTTTATTTAATAGTATTCTGTACACTGGTATAATGCTCTATACTTAATAGTATTCTGTACCATGGTATAATGCTCTGCACTTAATAGTATTCTGTACCCTGGTATAATGCTCTGTACTTAATAGTATTCTGTACCCAGGTATAATACCTTGAACTTAATAGTATTCTGTACCCTGGTATAATGCTCTGTACTTAATAGTATTCTGTACCAAGGTATAATACCTTGAGCTTAATAGTATTCTGTACCCTGGTATAATGCTCTGTATTCAGTAGCATTATATACCCTGGTATAAAGCTCTTTACTTAATAGTATTATGTACCATGGTATAATGCTCTGTATTTAATAGCATTCTATACCCTGGTAAAATGCTCTTTAATTAATAGTATTCTGTAGCCTGGTATAATACCTTGTACTTAATAGTATTCTGTACCCTGGTATAATGCTCTGTACCTAATAGTATTCTCTACCCTGGTATAATGCTCTGTACTTAATAGTATTCTGTACCCTGGTATAATGCTCTGTACTTAATAGCATTCTACACCCAGGTATAATGCTCTGTACTTAATAGCGTTATATACCCAGGTATAATGCTCTGCACTTAATAGTATTCTGTACCCTGGTATAATATCTTGAACTTAATAGTATTGTGTACCCTGGCATAATGCTCTGTACTTAATAGCGTTATATACCCAGGTATAATGCTCTGTACTTAATAGTATTCTGTAGCCTGGTATAATACCTTGTACTTAATAGTATTCTGTACCCTGGTATAATTCTCTGTACTTAATAGTATTCTCTACCCTGGTATAATGCTCTGTACTCAATAGTATTCTGTACACTGGTATAGTACTCTTTATTTAATAGTATTCTGTACACTGGTATAATGCTCTGTACTTAATAGTATTCTGTACCCTCGTATAATGCTCTGTACTTAATAGTATTCTGTACCCTGGTATAATGCTCTGTACTTAATAGTATTCTTTACCCAGGTATAATACCTTGAACTTAATAGTATTCTATACCCTGGTATAATGCGCTTTAATTAATAGTATTCTGTACCCTGGTATAATGCTCTGTACTTAATAGCATTCTGTACCCTGGTATAATGCTCTGTACTTAATAGTATTCTGTACCCTCGTATAATGCTCTGTACTTAATAGTATTCTGTACCCTGGTATAATGCTCTGTACTTAATAGTATTCTTTACCCAGGTATAATACCTTGAACTTAATAGTATTCTATACCCTGGTATAATGCGCTTTAATTAATAGTATTCTGTACCCTGGTATAATGCTCTGTACTTAATAGCATTCTATACCCTGGTATAATGCACTTTACTTAATAGTATTCTGTACCCTGGTATAATGCTCTTTACCTAATAGTATTCTGTACCCTGGTATAATGCGCTTTACTTAATAGTATTCTGTACCCTGGTATAATGCTCTGTACTTAATAGTATTCTATACCCTGGTATAATGCGCTTTACTTAATAGTATTCTGTACCGTGGTATAATGCGCTTTACTTAATAGTATTCTGTACCCTGGTATAATGCTCTGTACTTAATAGCATTCTACACCCAGGTATAATGCTCTGTACCTAATAGCGTAACATACCCAGGTATAATGCTCTGTACTTAATAATATTCTATACACTGGTAAAATGCTCTTTAATTAATAGTATTCTGTAGCCTGGTATAATACCTTGTACTTAATAGTATTCTGTACCCTGGTATAATGCGCTGTACTCAATAGTATTCTGTAAACTGGTATAGTACTCTTTATTTAATAGTATTCTGTACACTGGTATAATGCTCTATACTTAATGCTATTCTTTACCATGGTATAATGCTCTGTACTTAATAGTATTCTGTACCCTGGTATAATGCTGTGTACTTATAAGCATTCTATACCCTGGTATAATGCTCTTTACTTAATAGTATTATGTACTATGGTATAATGCTCTGTATTTAATAGCATTCTATACCCTGGTAAAATGCTCTTTAATTAATAGTATTCTGTAGCCTGGTATAATACCTTGTACTTAATAGTATTCTGTAACCTGGTATAATGCTCTGTACTTAATAGCATTCTATACACTGGTATAATGCTCTGTACTTAACAGTATTCTGTACCCAGGTATAATACCCTGAACTTAATAGTATTCTGTACCCTGATATAATGCTCTGTACTTAATAGTATTCTGTACCCAGGTATAATACCTTGAACTTAATAGTATTCTGTACCCTGGTAAAATGCTCTGTACTTAATAGTATTATCTACTCTGGTATAATGCTCTGTACTTAATAGTATTATCTACCCTGGTATAATGCTCTGTACTCAATAGTATGCTGTAAACTGGTATAGTACTCTTTATTTAATAGTATTCTGTACACAAGTATAATGCTCTATACTTAATAGTTTTCTGTACCATGGTATAATGCTCTGTACTTAATAGTATTCTGTACCCTAGTATAATGCTCTGTACTTAATAGCATTCTATACACTGGTGTAATGCTCTTTAGTTAATAGTATTATGTACTATGGTATAATACTCTGTATTTAATAGCATTCTATACTCTGGTATAATGCTCTTTAATTAATAGTATTCTGTAGCCTGGTATAATACCTTGTACTTAATAGTATTCTGTAACCTGGTATAATGCTCTGTACTTAATAGCATTCTATACACTGGTGTAATGCTCTGCACTTAATAGTATTCTGTACCCTGGTATAATGCTCTGTACTTAATAGTATTCTGTACCCAGGTATAATACCTTGAACTTAATAGTATTCTGTACCCTGGTATAATGCTCTGTACTTAATAGTATTCTGTACCCAGGTATAATACTTTGAACTTAATAGTATTCTGTACCCTGGTATAATGCTCTGTATTCAGTAGCATTATATACCCTGGTATAAAGCTCTTTACTTAATAGTATTATGTACCATGGTATAATGCTCTGTATTTAATAGCATTCTATACCCTGGTAAAATGCCCTTTAATTAATAGTATTCTGTAGCCTGGTATAATACCTTGTACTTAATAGTATTCTGTACCCTGGTATAATGCTCTGTACCTAATAGTATTCTCTACCCTGGTATAATGCTCTGTACTCAATAGTATTCTGTAAACTGGTATAATGCTCTGTACTTAATAGTATTCTGTACCCAGGTATAATACCTTGAACTTAATAGTATTCTATACCCTGGTATAATGCGCTTTAATTAATAGTATTCTGTACCCTGGTATAATGCTCTGTACTTAATAGCATTCTATACCCTGGTATAATGCGCTTTACTTAATAGTATTCTGTACCGTGGTATAATGCGCTTTACTTAATAGTATTCTGTACCCTGGTAAAATGCTATGTACTTAATAGTATTATCTACCCTGGTATAATGCTCTGTACTTAATAGTATTATCTACCCTGGTATAATGCTCTGTACTCAATAGTATGCTGTAAACTGGTATAGTACTCTTTATTTAATAGTATTCTGTACACAAGTATAATGCTCTATACTTAATAGTATTCTGTACCATGGTATAGTGCTCTGTACTTAATAGTATTCTGTACCCTAGTATAATGCTCTGTACTTATAAGCATTCTATACCCTGGTATAATGCTCTTTAGTTAATAGTATTATGTACTATGGTATAATGCTCTGTATTTAATAGCATTCTATACTCTGGTATAATGCTCTTTAATTAATAGTATTCTGTACCCTGGTATAATACCTTGTACTTAATAGTATTCTGTAACCTGGTATAATGCTCTGTACTTAATAGCATTCTATACACTGGTGTAATGCTCTGCACTTAATAGTATTCTGTACCCTGGTATAATGCTCTGTACTTAATAGTATTCTGTACCCAGGTATAATACCTTGAACTTAATAGTATTCTGTACCCTGGTATAATACCTTGAACTTAATAGTATTCTGTACCCTGGTATAATTCTCTGTAAATAATAGTATTCTCTACCCTGGTATAATTCTCTGTACTCACTAGTATTCTGTACACTGGTATAGTACTCTTTATTTAATAGTATTCTGTACACTGGTATAATGCTCTATACTTAATAGTATTCTGTACCATGGTATAATGCTCTGCACTTAATAGTATTCTGTACCCTGGTATAATGCTCTGTACTTAATAGTATTCTGTACCCAGGTATAATACCTTGAACTTAATAGTATTCTGTACCCTGGTATAATGCTCTGTACTTAATAGTATTCTGTACCAAGGTATAATACCTTGAGCTTAATAGTATTCTGTACCCTGGTATAATGCTCTGTATTCAGTAGCATTATATACCCTGGTATAAAGCTCTTTACTTAATAGTATTATGTACCATGGTATAATGCTCTGTATTTAATAGCATTCTATACCCTGGTAAAATGCTCTTCAATTAATAGTATTCTGTAGCCTGGTATAATACCTTGTACTTAATAGTATTCTGTACCCTGGTATAATGCTCTGTACCTAATAGTATTCTCTACCCTGGTATAATGCTCTGTACTCAATAGTATTCTGTAAACTGGTATAATGCTCTGTACTTAATAGCATTCTACACCCAGGTATAATGCTCTGTACTTAATAGCGTTATATACCCAGGTATAATGCTCTGCACTTAATAGTATTCTGTACCCTGGTATAATATCTTGAACTTAATAGTATTGTGTACCCTGGCATAATGCTCTGTACTTAATAGCGTTATATACCCAGGTATAATGCTCTGTACTTAATAGTATTCTGTAGCCTGGTATAATACCTTGTACTTAATAGTATTCTGTACCCTGGTATAATTCTCTGTACTTAATAGTATTCTCTACCCTGGTATAATGCTCTGTACTCAATAGTATTCTGTACACTGGTATAGTACTCTTTATTTAATAGTATTCTGTACACTGGTATAATGCTCTATACTTAATAGTATTCTGTACCATGGTATAATGCTCTGTACTTAATAGTATTCTGTACCCTGGTATAATGCTCTGTACTTATAAGCATTATATACCCTGGTATAATGATCTTTACTTAATAGTATTATGTACCCTGGTATAATACTCTGTACTTAATAGCATTCTATACCCTGGAATAATGCTCTGTACTTAATAGTATTCTGTACCAAGGTATAATATCTTGAACTTAATAGTATTGTGTACCCTGGCATAATGCTCTGTACTTAATAGCGTTATATACCCAGGTATAATGCTCTGTACTTAATAGTATTCTGTAGCCTGGTATAATACCTTGTACTTAATAGTATTCTGTACCCTGGTATAATGCTCTGTACCTAATAGTATTCTCTACCCTGGTATAATGCTCTGTACTCAATAGTATTCTGTAAACTGGTATAATGCTCTGTACTTAATAGTATTCTGTACCCAGGTATAATACCTTGAACTTAATAGTATTCTATACCCTGGTATAATGCGCTTTAATTAATAGTATTCTGTACCCTGGTATAATGCTCTGTACTTAATAGCATTCTACACCCAGGTATAATGCTCTGTACCTAATAGCGTAACATACCCTGGTATAATGCTCTGTACTTAATAATATTCTATACACTGGTAAAATGCTCTTTAATTAATAGTATTCTGTAGCCTGGTATAATACCTTGTACTTAATAGTATTCTGTACCCTGGTATAATGCGCTGTACTCAATAGTATTCTGTAAACTGGTATAGTACTCTTTATTTAATAGTATTCTGTACACTGGTATAATGCTCTATACTTAATGCTATTCTGTACCATGGTATAATGCCTTGTACTTAATAGTATTCTGTACCCTGGTATAATGCTCTGTACTTATAAGCATTCTATACCCTGGTATAATGCTCTTTACTTAATAGTATTATGTACTATGGTATAATGCTCTGTACTTAATAGTATTCTGTACCCTGGTAAAATGCTCTGTACTTTACAGTATTCTGTACCCAGGTATAATACCTTGAACTTAATAGTATTCTGTACCCTGATATAATGCTCTGTACTTAATAGTATTCTGTACCCAGGTATAATACCTTGAACTTAATAGTATTCTGTACCCTGGTATAATGCTCTGTACTCAATAGTATGCTGTAAACTGGTATAGTACTCTTTATTTAATAGTATTCTGTACACAAGTATAATGCTCTATACTTAATAGTATTCTGTACCATGGTATAATGCTCTGTACTTAATAGTATTCTGTACCCTAGTATAATGCTCTGTACTTAATAGCATTCTATACACTGGTGTAATGCTCTTTAGTTAATAGTATTATGTACTATGGTATAATGCTCTGTATTTAATAGCATTCTATACTCTGGTATAATGCTCTTTAATTAATAGTATTCTGTAGCCTGGTATAATACCTTGTACTTAATAGTATTCTGTAACCTGGTATAATGCTCTGTACTTAATAGCATTCTATACACTGGTGTAATGCTCTGCACTTAATAGTATTCTGTACCCTGGTATAATGCTCTGTACTTAATAGTATTCTGTACCCAGGTATAATACCTTGAACTTAATAGTATTCTGTACCCTGGTATAATGCTCTGTACTTAATAGTATTCTGTACCCAGGTATAATACTTTGAACTTAATAGTATTCTGTACCCTGGTATAATGCTCTGTATTCAGTAGCATTATATACCCTGGTATAAAGCTCTTTACTTAATAGTATTATGTACCATGGTATAATGCTCTGTATTTAATAGCATTCTATACCCTGGTAAAATGCCCTTTAATTAATAGTATTCTGTAGCCTGGTATAATACCTTGTACTTAATAGTATTCTGTACCCTGGTATAATGCTCTGTACCTAATAGTATTCTCTACCCTTGTATAATGCTCTGTACTCAATAGTATTCTGTAAACTGGTATAATGCTCTGTACTTAATAGTATTCTGTACCCAGGTATAATACCTTGAACTTAATAGTATTCTATACCCTGGTATAATGCGCTTTAATTAATAGTATTCTGTACCCTGGTATAATGCTCTGTACTTAATAGCACTCTATACCCTGGTATAATGCGCTTTACTTAATAGTATTCTGTACCGTGGTATAATGCGCTTTACTTAATAGTATTCTGTACCCTGGTAAAATGCTATGTACTTAATAGTATTATCTACCCTGGTATAATGCTCTGTACTTAATAGTATTATCTACCCTGGTATAATGCTCTGTACTCAATAGTATGCTGTAAACTGGTATAGTACTCTTTATTTAATAGTATTCTGTACACAAGTATAATGCTCTATACTTAATAGTATTCTGTACCATGGTATAATGCTCTGTACTTAATAGTATTCTGTACCCTAGTATATTGCTCTGTACTTATAAGCATTCTATACCCTGGTATAAGGCTCTTTAGTTAATAGTATTATGTACTATGGTATAATGCTCTGTATTTAATAGCATTCTATACTCTGGTATAATGCTCTTTAATTAAGAGTATTCTGTAGCCTGGTATAATACCTTGCACTTAATAGTATTCTGTAACCTGGTATAATGCTCTGTACTTAATAGCATTCTATACACTGGTGTAATGCTCTGCACTTAATAGTATTCTGTACCCTGGTATAATGCTCTGTACTTAATAGTATTCTGTACCCAGGTATAATACCTTGAACTTAATAGTATTCTGTACCCTGGTATAATGCTCTGTATTCAGTAGCATTATATACCCTGGTATAAAGCTCTTTACTTAATAGTATTATGTACCATGGTATAATGCTCTGTATTTAATAGCATTCTATACCCTGGTAAAATGCTCTTTAATTAATAGTATTCTGTAGCCTGGTATAATACCTTGTACTTAATAGTATTCTGTACCCTGGTATAATGCTCTGTACCTAATAGTATTCTCTACCCTGGTATAATGCACTGTACTCAATAGTATTCTGTAAACTGGTATAATGCTCTGTACTTAATCGCATTCTACACCCAGGTATAATGCTCTGTACTTAATAGCGTTATATACCCAGGTATAATGCTCTGTACTTAATAGTATTCTGTACCCTGGTATACTATCTTGAACTTAATAGTATTGTGTACCCTGGCATAATGCTCTGTACTTGATAGCGTTATATACCCAGGTATAATGCTCTGCACTTAATAGTATTCTGTACCCTGGTATAATACCTTGAACTTAATAGTATTGTGTACCCTGGCATAATGCTCTGTACTTAATAGCATTCTATACCCTGGTAAAATGCTATTTACTTAATAGTATTCTGTAGCCTGGTATAATACCTTGTACTTAATAGTATTCTGTACCCTGGTATAATTCTCTGTAAATAATAGTATTCTCTACCCTGGTATAATTCTCTGTACTCACTAGTATTCTGTACACTGGTATAGTACTCTTTATTTAATAGTATTCTGTACACTGGTATAATGCTCTATACTTAATAGTATTCTGTACCATGGTATAATGCTCTGCACTTAATAGTATTCTGTACCCTGGTATAATGCTCTGTACTTAATAGTATTCTGTACCCAGGTATAATACCTTGAACTTAATAGTATTCTGTACCCTGGTATAATGCTCTGTACTTAATAGTATTCTGTACCAAGGTATAATACCTTGAGCTTAATAGTATTCTGTACCCTGGTATAATGCTCTGTATTCAGTAGCATTATATACCCTGGTATAAAGCTCTTTACTTAATAGTATTATGTACCATGGTATAATGCTCTGTATTTAATAGCATTCTATACCCTGGTAAAATGCTCTTTAATTAATAGTATTCTGTAGCCTGGTATAATACCTTGTACTTAATAGTATTCTGTACCCTGGTATAATGCTCTGTACCTAATAGTATTCTCTACCCTGGTATAATGCTCTGTACTCAATAGTATTCTGTAAACTGGTATAATGCTCTGTACTTAATAGCATTCTACACCCAGGTATAATGCTCTGTACTTAATAGCGTTATATACCCAGGTATAATGCTCTGTACTTAATAGTATTCTGTACCCTGGTATAATATCTTGAACTTAATAGTATTGTGTACCCTGGCATAATGCTCTGTACTTAATAGCGTTATATACCCAGGTATAATGCTCTGTACTTAATAGTATTCTGTAGCCTGGTATAATACCTTGTACTTAATAGTATTCTGTACCCTGGTATAATTCTCTGTACTTAATAGTATTCTCTACCCTGGTATAATGCTCTGTACTCAATAGTATTCTGTACACTGGTATAGTACTCTTTATTTAATAGTATTCTGTACACTGGTATAATGCTCTATACTTAATAGTATTCTGTACCATGGTATAATGCTCTGTACTTAATAGTATTCTGTACCCTGGTATAATGCTCTGTACTTATAAGCATTATATACCCTGGTATAATGATCTTTACTTAATAGTATTCTCTACCCTGGTATAATGCTCTGTACTCAATAGTATTCTGTAAACTGGTATAATGCTCTGTACTTAATAGCATTCTACACCCAGGTATAATGCTCTGTACTTAATAGCGTTATATACCCAGGTATAATGCTCTGTACTTAATAGTATTCTGTACCCTGGTATAATACCTTGTACTTAATAGTATTCTGTACCATGGTATAATGCTCTGTACTTAATAGTATTCTGTACCCTGGTATAATGCTCTGTACTTATAAGCATTATATACCCTGGTATAATGATCTTTACTTAATAGTATTATGTACCCTGGTATAATACTCTGTACTTAATAGCATTCTATACCCTGGAATAATGCTCTGTACTTAATAGTATTCTGTACCAAGGTATAATATCTTGAACTTAATAGTATTGTGTACCCTGGCATAATGCTCTGTACTTAATAGCGTTATATACCCAGGTATAATGCTCTGTACTTAATAGTATTCTGTAGCCTGGTATAATACCTTGTACTTAATAGTATTCTGTACCCTGGTATAATGCTCTGTACCTAATAGTATTCTCTACCCTGGTATAATGCTCTGTACTCAATAGTATTCTGTAAACTGGTATAATGCTCTGTACTTAATAGTATTCTGTACCCAGGTATAATACCTTGAACTTAATAGTATTCTATACCCTGGTATAATGCGCTTTAATTAATAGTATTCTGTACCCTGGTATAATGCTCTGTACTTAATAGCACTCTATACCCTGGTATAATGCGCTTTACTTAATAGTATTCTGTACCGTGGTATAATGCGCTTTACTTAATAGTATTCTGTACCCTGGTAAAATGCTATGTACTTAATAGTATTATCTACCCTGGTATAATGCTCTGTACTTAATAGTATTATCTACCCTGGTATAATGCTCTGTACTCAATAGTATGCTGTAAACTGGTATAGTACTCTTTATTTAATAGTATT
This sequence comes from Lampris incognitus, assembly GCF_029633865.1. Classification (NCBI taxonomy): domain Eukaryota; kingdom Metazoa; phylum Chordata; class Actinopteri; order Lampriformes; family Lampridae; genus Lampris; species Lampris incognitus. Next base: position 66,001,380 of record NC_079214.1, read on the forward strand.
CTGTACACAAGTATAATGCTCTATACTTAATAGTATTCTGTACCATGGTATAATGCTCTGTACTTAATAGTATTCTGTACCCTAGTATAATGCTCTGTACTTATAAGCATTCTATACCCTGGTATAAGGCTCTTTAGTTAATAGTATTATGTACTATGGTATAATGCTCTGTATTTAATAGCATTCTATACTCTGGTATAATGCTCTTTAATTAAGAGTATTCTGTAGCCTGGTATAATACCTTGCACTTAATAGTATTCTGTAACCTGGTATAATGCTCTGTACTTAATAGCATTCTATACACTGGTGTAATGCTCTGCACTTAATAGTATTCTGTACCCTGGTATAATGCTCTGTACTTAATAGTATTCTGTACCCAGGTATAATACCTTGAACTTAATAGTATTCTGTACCCTGGTATAATGCTCTGTACTTAATAGTATTCTGTACCCAGGTATAATACTTTGAACTTAATAGTATTCTGTACCCTGGTATAATGCTCTGTATTCAGTAGCATCATATACCCTGGTATAAAGCTCTTTACTTAATAGTATTATGTACCATGGTATAATGCTCTGTATTTAATAGCATTCTATACCCTGGTAAAATGCTCTTTAATTAATAGTATTCTGTAGCCTGGTATAATACCTTGTACTTAATAGTATTCTGTACCCTGGTATAATGCTCTGTACCTAATAGTATTCTCTACCCTGGTATAATGCACTGTACTCAATAGTATTCTGTAAACTGGTATAATGCTCTGTACTTAATCGCATTCTACACCCAGGTATAATGCTCTGTACTTAATAGCGTTATATACCCAGGTATAATGCTCTGTACTTAATAGTATTCTGTACCCTGGTATACTATCTTGAACTTAATAGTATTGTGTACCCTGGCATAATGCTCTGTACTTGATAGCGTTATATACCCAGGTATAATGCTCTGCACTTAATAGTATTCTGTACCCTGGTATAATGCTCTGTACTTAATAGCATTCTATACCCTGGTAAAATGCTATTTACTTAATAGTATTCTGTAGCCTGGTATAATACCTTGTACTTAATAGTATTCTGTACCCTGGTATAATTCTCTGTAAATAATAGTATTCTCTACCCTGGTATAATTCTCTGTACTCACTAGTATTCTGTACACTGGTATAGTACTCTTTATTTAATAGTATTCTGTACACTGGTATAATGCTCTATACTTAATAGTATTCTGTACCATGGTATAATGCTCTGCACTTAATAGTATTCTGTACCCTGGTATAATGCTCTGTACTTAATAGTATTCTGTACCCAGGTATAATACCTTGAACTTAATAGTATTCTGTACCCTGGTATAATGCTCTGTACTTAATAGTATTCTGTACCAAGGTATAATACCTTGAGCTTAATAGTATTCTGTACCCTGGTATAATGCTCTGTATTCAGTAGCATTATATACCCTGGTATAAAGCTCTTTACTTAATAGTATTATGTACCATGGTATAATGCTCTGTATTTAATAGCATTCTATACCCTGGTAAAATGCTCTTTAATTAATAGTATTCTGTAGCCTGGTATAATACCTTGTACTTAATAGTATTCTGTACCCTGGTATAATGCTCTGTACCTAATAGTATTCTCTACCCTGGTATAATGCTCTGTACTTAATAGTATTCTGTACCCTGGTATAATGCTCTGTACTTAATAGCATTCTACACCCAGGTATAATGCTCTGTACTTAATAGCGTTATATACCCAGGTATAATGCTCTGCACTTAATAGTATTCTGTACCCTGGTATAATATCTTGAACTTAATAGTATTGTGTACCCTGGCATAATGCTCTGTACTTAATAGCGTTATATACCCAGGTATAATGCTCTGTACTTAATAGTATTCTGTAGCCTGGTATAATACCTTGTACTTAATAGTATTCTGTACCCTGGTATAATTCTCTGTACTTAATAGTATTCTCTACCCTGGTATAATGCTCTGTACTCAATAGTATTCTGTACACTGGTATAGTACTCTTTATTTAATAGTATTCTGTACACTGGTATAATGCTCTGTACTTAATAGTATTCTGTACCCTCGTATAATGCTCTGTACTTAATAGTATTCTGTACCCTGGTATAATGCTCTGTACTTAATAGTATTCTTTACCCAGGTATAATACCTTGAACTTAATAGTATTCTATACCCTGGTATAATGCGCTTTAATTAATAGTATTCTGTACCCTGGTATAATGCTCTGTACTTAATAGCATTCTGTACCCTGGTATAATGCTCTGTACTTAATAGTATTCTGTACCCTCGTATAATGCTCTGTACTTAATAGTATTCTGTACCCTGGTATAATGCTCTGTACTTAATAGTATTCTTTACCCAGGTATAATACCTTGAACTTAATAGTATTCTATACCCTGGTATAATGCGCTTTAATTAATAGTATTCTGTACCCTGGTATAATGCTCTGTACTTAATAGCATTCTATACCCTGGTATAATGCACTTTACTTAATAGTATTCTGTACCCTGGTATAATGCTCTTTACCTAATAGTATTCTGTACCCTGGTATAATGCGCTTTACTTAATAGTATTCTGTACCCTGGTATAATGCTCTGTACTTAATAGTATTCTATACCCTGGTATAATGCGCTTTACTTAATAGTATTCTGTACCGTGGTATAATGCGCTTTACTTAATAGTATTCTGTACCCTGGTATAATGCTCTGTACTTAATAGCATTCTACACCCAGGTATAATGCTCTGTACCTAATAGCGTAACATACCCAGGTATAATGCTCTGTACTTAATAATATTCTATACACTGGTAAAATGCTCTTTAATTAATAGTATTCTGTAGCCTGGTATAATACCTTGTACTTAATAGTATTCTGTACCCTGGTATAATGCGCTGTACTCAATAGTATTCTGTAAACTGGTATAGTACTCTTTATTTAATAGTATTCTGTACACTGGTATAATGCTCTATACTTAATGCTATTCTTTACCATGGTATAATGCTCTGTACTTAATAGTATTCTGTACCCTGGTATAATGCTGTGTACTTATAAGCATTCTATACCCTGGTATAATGCTCTTTACTTAATAGTATTATGTACTATGGTATAATGCTCTGTATTTAATAGCATTCTATACCCTGGTAAAATGCTCTTTAATTAATAGTATTCTGTAGCCTGGTATAATACCTTGTACTTAATAGTATTCTGTAACCTGGTATAATGCTCTGTACTTAATAGCATTCTATACACTGGTATAATGCTCTGTACTTAACAGTATTCTGTACCCAGGTATAATACCCTGAACTTAATAGTATTCTGTACCCTGATATAATGCTCTGTACTTAATAGTATTCTGTACCCAGGTATAATACCTTGAACTTAATAGTATTCTGTACCCTGGTAAAATGCTCTGTACTTAATAGTATTATCTACCCTGGTATAATGCTCTGTACTTAATAGTATTATCTACCCTGGTATAATGCTCTGTACTCAATAGTATGCTGTAAACTGGTATAGTACTCTTTATTTAATAGTATTCTGTACACAAGTATAATGCTCTATACTTAATAGTTTTCTGTACCATGGTATAATGCTCTGTACTTAATAGTATTCTGTACCCTAGTATAATGCTCTGTACTTAATAGCATTCTATACACTGGTGTAATGCTCTTTAGTTAATAGTATTATGTACTATGGTATAATACTCTGTATTTAATAGCATTCTATACTCTGGTATAATGCTCTTTAATTAATAGTATTCTGTAGCCTGGTATAATACCTTGTACTTAATAGTATTCTGTAACCTGGTATAATGCTCTGTACTTAATAGCATTCTATACACTGGTGTAATGCTCTGCACTTAATAGTATTCTGTACCCTGGTATAATGCTCTGTACTTAATAGTATTCTGTACCCAGGTATAATACCTTGAACTTAATAGTATTCTGTACCCTGGTATAATGCTCTGTACTTAATAGTATTCTGTACCCAGGTATAATACTTTGAACTTAATAGTATTCTGTACCCTGGTATAATGCTCTGTATTCAGTAGCATTATATACCCTGGTATAAAGCTCTTTACTTAATAGTATTATGTACCATGGTATAATGCTCTGTATTTAATAGCATTCTATACCCTGGTAAAATGCCCTTTAATTAATAGTATTCTGTAGCCTGGTATAATACCTTGTACTTAATAGTATTCTGTACCCTGGTATAATGCTCTGTACCTAATAGTATTCTCTACCCTGGTATAATGCTCTGTACTCAATAGTATTCTGTAAACTGGTATAATGCTCTGTACTTAATAGTATTCTGTACCCAGGTATAATACCTTGAACTTAATAGTATTCTATACCCTGGTATAATGCGCTTTAATTAATAGTATTCTGTACCCTGGTATAATGCTCTGTACTTAATAGCATTCTATACCCTGGTATAATGCGCTTTACTTAATAGTATTCTGTACCGTGGTATAATGCGCTTTACTTAATAGTATTCTGTACCCTGGTAAAATGCTATGTACTTAATAGTATTATCTACCCTGGTATAATGCTCTGTACTTAATAGTATTATCTACCCTGGTATAATGCTCTGTACTCAATAGTATGCTGTAAACTGGTATAGTACTCTTTATTTAATAGTATTCTGTACACAAGTATAATGCTCTATACTTAATAGTATTCTGTACCATGGTATAGTGCTCTGTACTTAATAGTATTCTGTACCCTAGTATAATGCTCTGTACTTATAAGCATTCTATACCCTGGTATAATGCTCTTTAGTTAATAGTATTATGTACTATGGTATAATGCTCTGTATTTAATAGCATTCTATACTCTGGTATAATGCTCTTTAATTAATAGTATTCTGTACCCTGGTATAATACCTTGTACTTAATAGTATTCTGTAACCTGGTATAATGCTCTGTACTTAATAGCATTCTATACACTGGTGTAATGCTCTGCACTTAATAGTATTCTGTACCCTGGTATAATGCTCTGTACTTAATAGTATTCTGTACCCAGGTATAATACCTTGAACTTAATAGTATTCTGTACCCTGGTATAATGCTCTGTACTTAATAGTATTCTGTACCCAGGTATAATACTTTGAACTTAATAGTATTCTGTACCCTGGTATAATGCTCTGTATTCAGTAGCATTATATACCCTGGTATAAAGCTCTTTACTTAATAGTATTATGTACCATGGTATAATGCTCTGTATTTAATAGCATTCTATACCCTGGTAAAATGCTCTTTAATTAATAGTATTCTGTAGCCTGGTATAATACCTTGTACTTAATAGTATTCTGTACCCTGGTATAATGCTCTGTACCTAATAGTATTCTCTACCCTGGTATAATGCTCTGTACTCAATAGTATTCTGTAAACTGGTATAATGCTCTGTACTTAATCGCATTCTACACCCAGGTATAATGCTCTGTACTTAATAGCGTTATATACCCAGGTATAATGCTCTGTACTTAATAGTATTCTGTACCCTGGTATACTATCTTGAACTTAATAGTATTGTGTACCCTGGCATAATGCTCTGTACTTGATAGCGTTATATACCCAGGTATAATGCTCTGCACTTAATAGTATTCTGTACCCTGGTATAATGCTCTGTATTCAGTAGCATTATATACCCTGGTATAAAGCTCTTTACTTAATAGTATTGTGTACCCTGGCATAATGCTCTGTATTTAATAGCATTCTATACCCTGGTAAAATGCTCTTTAATTAATAGTATTCTGTAGCCTGGTATAATACCTTGTACTTAATAGTATTCTGTACCCTGGTATAATGCTCTGTACCTAATAGTATTATCTACCCTGGTATAATGCTCTGTACTCAATAGTATTCTGTAAACTGGTATAATGCTCTGTACTTAAACGCATGCTACACCCAGGTATAATGCTCTGTACTTAATAGCGTTATATACCCAGGTATAATGCTCTGTACTTAATAGTATTCTGTACCCTGGTATACTATCTTGAACTTAATAGTATTGTGTACCCTGGCATAATGCTCTGTACTTGATAGCGTTATATACCCAGGTATAATGCTCTGCACTTAATAGTATTCTGTACCCTGGCATAATGCTCTGTACTTAATAGCATTCTATACCCTGGTAAAATGCTATTTACTTAATAGTATTCTGTAGCCTGGTATAATACCTTGTACTTAATAGTATTCTGTACCCTGGTATAATTCTCTGTAAATAATAGTATTCTCTACCCTGGTATAATGCTCTGTACTCACTAGTATTCTGTACACTGGTATAGTACTCTTTATTTAATAGTATTCTGTACACTGGTATAATGCTCTATACTTAATAGTATTCTGTACCATGGTATAATGCTCTGCACTTAATAGTATTCTGTACCCTGGTATAATGCTCTGTACTTAATAGTATTCTGTACCCAGGTATAATACCTTGAACTTAATAGTATTCTGTACCCTGGTATAATGCTCTGTACTTAATAGTATTCTGTACCAAGGTATAATACCTTGAACTTAATAGTATTCTGTACCCTGGTATAATGCTCTGTATTCAGTAGCATTATATACCCTGGTATAAAGCTCTTTACTTAATAGTATTATGTACCATGGTATAATGCTCTGTATTTAATAGCATTCTATACCCTGGTAAAATGCTCTGTAATTAATAGTATTCTGTAGCCTGGTATAATACCTTGTACTTAATAGTATTCTGTACCCTGGTATAATGCTCTGTACCTAATAGTATTCTCTACCCTGGTATAATGCTCTGTACTCAATAGTATTCTGTAAACTGGTATAATGCTCTGTACTTAATAGCATTCTACACCCAGGTATAATGCTCTGTACTTAATAGCGTTATATACCCAGGTATAATGCTCTGCACTTAATAGTATTCTGTACCCTGGTATAATATCTTGAACTTAATAGTATTGTGTACCCTGGCATAATGCTCTGTACTTAATAGTGTTATATACCCAGGTATAATGCTCTGTACTTAATAGTATTCTGTAGCCTGGTATAATACCTTGTACTTAATAGTATTCTGTACCCTGGTATAATTCTCTGTACTTAATAGTATTCTCTACCCTGGTATAATGCTCTGTACTCAATAGTATTCTGTACACTGGTATAGTACTCTTTATTTAATAGTATTCTGTACACTGGTATAATGCTCTATACTTAATAGTATTCTGTACCATGGTATAATGCTCTGTACTTAATAGTATTCTGTACCCTGGTATAATGCTCTGTACTTATAAGCATTATATACCCTGGTATAATGATCTTTACTTAATAGTATTATGTACCCTGGTATAATACTCTGTACTTAATAGCATTCTATACCCTGGAATAATGCTCTGTACTTAACAGTATTCTGTACTCTTGTATAATACTCTTTACTTAATAGTATTCTGTACCATAGTATAATGCTCTGTACTTAATAGCATTCTATACCCTGGTATGATGCTCTTTACTTTATAGCATTCTATAAACTGGTATAATGCTCTTTACTTAATAGTATTTTGTGCCCTGGTATAATGCTGTGTACTTTAGAGCATTCTATACCCTGGTATAATGCTCTTTACTTAATAGTATTGTGTACCCTGGTATAATGCTCTGTAGTTAATGGTATTCTATACCCTGGTATAATACCTTGAACTTAATAGTATTCTGTACCCTTGTATAATGCTCTTTACTTAATAGTATTATGTACCCTGGTATAATGCTCTGTACTTAATGGTATTCTGTACCCTGGTATAATGCTCTGTACTTAATAGCATTCTATACACTGGTATAATGCTCTGTACTTAATAGCATTCTATACCCTGGTATAATGTGCTTTACTTAATAGTATTCTGTACCCTGGTATAATGCTCTTTACTTAATAGTAGTCTGTACCCTGGTATAATGCTCTGTACTTAATAGCATTCTATACCCTGGTATAATGCTCATTACTTAATAGTATTCTGTACCCTGGTATAATGCTCTTTACTTAATAGTATTCTGTACCCTGGTATAATGCTCTGTACTTAATAGTATTATCTACCCTGGTATAATGCTCTGTACTCAATAGTATTCTGTAAACTGGTATAGTACTCTTTATTTAATAGTATTCTGTACACAAGTATAATGCTCTATACTTAATAGTATTCTCTACCATGGTATAATGCTCTGTACTTAATAGTATTCTGTACCCTGGTATAATGCTCTGTACTTATAAGCATTCTATACCCTGGTATAATGCTCTTTAGTTAATAGTATTATGTACTATGGTATAATGCTCTGTATTTAGTAGCATTCTATACCCTGGTAAAATGCTATTTACTTAATAGTATTCTGTAGCCTGGTATAATACCTTGTACTTAATAGTATTCTGTACCCTGGTATAATTCTCTGTACTTAATAGTATTCTCTACCCTGGTATAATGCTCTGTACTCAATAGTATTCTGTACACTGGTATAGTACTCTTTATTTAATAGTATTCTGTACACTGGTATAATGCTCTATACTTAATAGTATTCTGTACCATGGTATAATGCTCTGTACTTAATAGTATTCTGTACCCTGGTATAATGCTCTGTACTTATAAGCATTATATACCCTGGTATAATGATCTTTACTTAATAGTATTATGTACCCTGGTATAATACTCTGTACTTAATAGCATTCTATACCCTGGTATAATGCTCTGTACTTAACAGTATTCTGTACTCTGGTATAATACTCTTTACTTAATAGTATTCTGTACCATAGTATAATGCTCTGTACTTAATAGCATTCTATACCCTGATATAATGCTCTTTACTTTATAGCATTCTATAAACTGGTATAATGCTCTTTACTTAATAGTAGTTTGTGCCCTGGTATAATGCTGTGTACTTTAGAGCATTCTATACCCTGGTATAATCCTCTTTACTTAATAGTATTGTGTACCCTGGTATAATGCTCTGTAGTTAATGGTATTCTATACCCTGGTATAATACCTTGAACTTAATAGTATTCTGTACCCTTGTATAATGCTCTTTACTTAATAGTATTATGTACCCTGGTATAATGCTCTGTACTTAATGGTATTCTGTACCCTGGTATAATGCTCTGTACTTAATAGCATTCTATACACTGGTATAATGCTCTGTACTTAATAGCATTCTATACCCTGGTATAATGCGCTTTACTTAATAGTATTCTGTACCCTGGTATAATGCCCAGTACTTAATAGCATTCTATACACTGGTATAATGCTCTGTACTTAATAGTATTCAGTACCCTGGTATAATGCTCTTTACTTAATAGCATTCTATACACTGGTATAATGCTCTGTATTTAATAGTATTCTGTACCCTGGGATAATGCTATGTACTTAATAGTATTTTGTACCCTGTTATAATACCTTGAACTTAATAGTAGTCTGTACCCAGGAATAATGCCCTGTATTTAGTAGCATTCTATACCCTGGTAAAATCCTCTTTAATTAATAGTATTCTGTACCCTGGTATAATACCTTGTACTTAATAGTATTCTGTACCCTGGTATAATGCTCTGTACTTAATAGTATTCTATACCCTGGTATAATGCTCTTTACTTAATAGCATTCTATACCCTGGTATAATGCTCTGTACTTAACAGTATTCTGTACTCTGGTATAATACTCTTTACTTAATAGTATTCTGTACCATAGTATGATGCTCTTTACTTTATAGCATTCTATAAACTGGTATAATGCTCTTTACTTAATAGTATTCTGTGAATTCTGGAATGAGTTGGACGACATGGTGGGTACCCAAGGAGGAGAGAGTGGTGATTGGAGCGGAATTCAATGGACATGTTGGTGAAGGGAACAGAGGTGATGAGGAGGTGATGGGAAGGTATGGAGTCAAGAAGAGAAATGTGGAAGGACAGATGGTGGTCGATTTTGCGAAAAGGATGGAAATGGCTGTGCTGAATACATATTTCAAGAAGAGGGAGGAACACAGGGTGGCGTACAAGAGTGGAGGAAAGTGCACACAGGTGGACTATATCTTATGTAGAAGGCGCCATCTAAAAGGGATTGGAGACTGCAAGGTGGTGATAGGGGAGAACGTAGCTAGGCAGCATCGGATGGTGGTCTGTAGGATGACTTTGGAGACCAAGAAGAGGAAGCGAGTGAAGACACAGCCGAAGATCAAATGGTGGAAGTTGAAGAAGGAAGACTGTTGTGTGGAGTTCAGGCAGGAGTTAAGACAGGCACTGGGTGGTAGTGAAGAGTTGCCAGATGGCTGGAAAACCACTGCAGAAATAGTGAGGGAGACAACTAGGAAGGTACTTGGTGTGTCATCAGGACAGAGGAAGGAAGACAAGGAGACTTGGTGGTGGAATGAGGAAGTACAGCAAATTATACAGAGGACAAGGTTGGCAAAGAAGAAGTGGGATAGTCAGAGAGATGAAGAAAGTAGACAGGAGTACAAGGAGATGCAGCGTAAAGCAAAGAGAGAGGTGGCAAAGGCAAAGGAAAAGGCATATGGTGACTTGTATGACAGATTAGACACTAAGGAAGGAGAAAAGGACTTGTACCGATTGGCTAGACAGAGGGACCAAGCTGCAAAGGATGTGCAGCAAGTTAGGGCGATCAAGGATAGAGATGGAAATGTGCTGACAAGCGAGGAGAGTGTGCTGAGAAGGTGGAAGGAGTACTTTGAGGGGCTGATGAATGAAGAAAATGAGAGAGAGAGAGAGAGAGAGAGAGAGAGAGAGAGAGAGAGAGAGAGAGAGAGAAGGTTGGATGATGTAGGGATAGTGAATCAGGAAGTTCAGCGGATTAGCAAGGAGGAAGTGAGGGCAGCTATGAAGAGGATGAAGAGTGGAAAGGCAGTTGGTCCTGATGACATACCTGTGGAGGCATGGAGATGTTTAGGAGAGATGGCAGTGGAGTTTTTAACTAGATTGTTTAACACAATCCTGGAAAGTGAGAGGATGCCTGAGGAGTGGAGAAGAAGCATACTGGTACCGATTTTCCAGAACAAGGGCAATGTGCAGAACTGTAACAACTACAGAGGTATAAAGTTGATCAGCCACAGCATGAAGATTTGGGAAAGAGTAATAGAAGCTAGGTTAAGAGGAGAGGTGATGATCAGCGAGCAGCAGTATGGGTTCATGCCACGAAAGAGCACCACAGATGCGATGTTTGCTTTGAGAATGTTGATGGAGAAGTATAGAGAAGGCCAGAAAGAGTTACATTGTGTCTTTGTCAATTTAGAGAAAGCTTATGACAGAGTGCCGAGAGAGGAGGTGTGGTATTGTATGAGGAAGTCAGGAGTTGCAGAGAAGTATGTAGGAGTGGTGCAGGATACGTATGAGGGAAGTGTGACAATGGTGAGGTGTGCGGTTGGAATGACAGATGAGTTCAAGGTGGAGGTGGGATTACATCAAGGATCGACTCTGAGCCCTTTCTTGTTTGCAATGGTGATGGACAGGTTGATGGACAAGATCAGGCAGGAGTCTTCATGGACCATGATGTTGGCGGATGACATTGTGATCTGTAGCGAGAGTAGGGTGCAGGTTGAGGAGAGCCTGGAGAGGTGGAGGTATGCACTGGAGAGAAGAGGAATGAAAGTCAGTAGGAGCAAGACGGAATATCTATGCGTGAATTAGAGGGAGGACAGTGGAATGGTCAGGATGCAAGGAGTGGAGGTGACAAAGGCATTTGAGTTTAAATACTTGGGGTCAACTGTCCAAAGTAACGGGGAGTGCAGGAGAGAGGTGAAAAAGAGAGTGCAGGCAGGTTGGAGTGGGTGGAAAAGTGTGTCAGGAGTGATTTGCGACAGAAGGGTATCAGCAAGAGTTAAAGGGAAAGTTTACAAGATGGTAGTGAGACCAGCTATGTTATATGGTTTGGAGACAGTGGCACTGACGAAAAGACAGGAGGTGGAGCTGGAGGTGGCAGAGTTGAAGATGCTAAGATTTTCACTGGGAGTAACGAAGAAGGACAGGATTAGGAACGACTATATTAGAGGGACCGCTCAGGTTGGACGGTTTGGAGACCCTTTAGCCGAGCGGTTAGTGATGTCGCCTTGTGGCACAGGACATACCGTATGGAATCCCGCACCGGGCAAGAAAATAACCAGTTACATTGTGTTCTGCTCGTGTGAGAGACTATGGCAGGCCGTTTCGTTTATTCATTTTAGGGGTCTAGTCACTAAACATTAGACTACAGTAACTATTTTTAAACAATAGTTGCTATTCTGACTGCCAGTAGACGTTATTGTAAATTCATTACTTGCAAAAAAAAATCGTCTAGAAAAATGCACCTTTATTCCTGTTTACAATAATTATCTCACAGTTATGACTGTATGATCAATAACCTCTCGTGGTTGCAGTGATTCAAAATCTTAAAAAAAAGAAAAAGTTTGTTCTCTTTCCCTCTCTTAATCGGTCTCTAGCTCACTCGACCGCCACTGCTCTGTCACTGCCGGATCTCAGGCAACCGTAGATTTAATCTGCGCATGCGCACAGTTGAACTAGATCAGGCAGCGACAGTTTGAGTTTTGAGAATAAAGGAGAAGTCAGTCGCATTTCGCAGGTCAGCAAATCATTCAATGCTGATCTCAGCACAAAAGAACAAAAGGGACACTGGATGAAGCAGAAATAATAACCTCTGTCTTTATTTTAGTGAAATAATAAAACCGGGTAAACCGTTTACGCTGGCACACAAGTGACTCAAATCTACGGTTGACTCAGATCGGGCAGCGACATGATCAAAAGTTATTAAAGTAATTTTCACGGAGCACTTCCGGGTCATGGCTGAGTAAGGACGTCTTTCCAAAGCTCTCCTCATCTTCTGTGTAATTCCTTCCTTTTTTCTTTTGTAACTTAAACCTGCGCCGTTTCACAACTATCAGCGTTATTATCGTCGCGGTCATTGTTTGACCTGTAACAATGGCTACCAAAAGCGGCAGGGTTAAAAACACCAGCAAGACCTCGCCACCTAAACCGTGTGGGAGCGGGCTAACGGCTGACCCGGCTAGCTTAGACCTGACCCGGCTAGCTTAGACCTGACCCGGCTAGCTTAGACCTGACACCCATACTGAAGGGGTTGAGAGAGGGGATCCAAGCTGACGTGGCGGTAGTGAAGGAGGACATATTAGCAGAGTTACGCTCTTCTCTTTCTCTGGCGAACAAAATGGCGGACACTGAAACCTCTCGGACAAACGTGGACGGGAGAGTCACAGAGGTGGAAAAGCCGCATACGGCTCTGAAGGCAGAGGACGCCAAACTACAAACCAAGCTGGATATTCTAGGACACTTCTCGAGGAGGAACAACGTTAGGGTGATGGGGCTAGAGGAGAAAATGGAAGGACACCACCCCTCTGCCTTCATGGGAAAGTTCCTGACCCAAGGTTTCGGGGAGGACAGCTTTAATCGACCGCCTGTGGTGGACCGCACTCACCGCACCCTGAGACCGCCGCTGTCCACACGTCCTCGGCGGGCTGTGGTGGTTCGTGTGCGGTATCAGCAGGCTAAGGAGCAGATCCTGCGGAGGTCATGGGAGAGAGGACAGCTAACTTATCGAGGAAGCAACACCAGTTTCTACCCCGACCTCAGTGCTGATTTATTACACAGGAGAGCTGCATTCGTCCCGGTGCAGAAACAAGGTGGGGAGGAGGCAGCAGGAGTGAAATCCTCCTTCTGCATCCAGCAGAACTGCGGCTCGGTTCCGATGGGACAGAGCACGTATCCAGAGTTGTGACCAAGTCACTGTTATGCAAGTCATAAGTAAGTCTCAAGTCTTAACCTTCGAGTCTCAAGTCAAGTTCCAAGTCATGAAGGGCAAGTCTCAAGTCTAGTCCCAAGTCACCGAGCTCAGGTCAAGTCAAGTCACAAGTCCCTAATTTCAGGTGTCAAGTCATCAAGTCTCAAATGTAGGGTGTTTTATACCAATTTAACACATTTTTTTTAAGTTCAGGTAATATTAACTTGTTTCATTACAATAGTACATAAATAAACCACAGATAATGTTAGAAATAATTGTTATTTTATTGTGTTCAAATTTGGACAACAGTTGTTTTACATTTAAGAAATAATAAAAGGCACACTCTCAATCACAAATGAGCGCACAACTCTTAATAACAATACAAAACATATTGATCATTCCAATACACAATAAACAAACACTCTCTCTGCTTGCCTAGTTCGACCTACAATTCATTGCACTTGCAAAACATCAAGTTGGCCCGGGCTTTATCGCCTCCCTCCAAAGCCACGCCTCCAAAACACGCGAGCACGCACTGCCTGACTAGCCTACTGCTGGAGGGAGATAGGTGGACAGGCAGGTAGGCCATCCAATCATTTTAACCGGACACCTTAACATGATTGGATGGGTTTATTATGGTCCTGCGACTTCCACAGATTACTCTTTTTATTTTTTTAATTTAGTGTCAGAGCATTTTATGTATTGATTGCTGTCGGGATGTAAAGAGAATTGCAAAAAATATAACAAAAAGTGCTTCTGAAAAAAATCGCCTTCCCTACCTTTAATTATTTGACTCCCTAGATTAGTGGAATCAGGGGTGCTGTTGGTGTAATTCAATAAATACATGGGCTGTGTGTGACGAAAGGCGCACCCTACTTATGTACGTGTAACGGGGGCAGTCCTATGCTGTTCTATGGTGGTCAGCCTGCTGCACGCCCGTCACTCTCATCAGCAGCTCTGCGTTGTGTTCTAGTTGGGTGGGGCCCCAGGTGTTGTGGGGAGCCCTCAGTCTCTCATCATCATCATCATCATCATGATCAAGGAAGGAGCGGGGACACACAGGACTCTATTTGGCCCACCTTGCCATTTATTTTGGTTTCAAACCCTTCGACAACCGTCCAGTCCTCCAGCGGGAGCGGTGTTTCTTACGGACGTGGGGGTCGAAGTTCAACCACTGCCCGGACTCCACTCGTGTGCGTTAGAAGTAGAAACCGTCCACGGGACTCCGATGTAAGAAAGGATAAACAAGTATTTTATCCCACAGCTTGCAGTATCTTCTTACAGGGATACTCAAGGTTACGTTCTCCTCAACCAGCAAAACTGTCCCACGGTAAGAAACACGCGTGGCTCGGCTCGATTGCTGCTTGAGACTCCTCCCACAAAACAAAAATGGCCTCTCCCGCGTTCCGTCTTCCGTGTACCCATAAGACCTCTCTCTTAAAACGACAGTACACGTATATGACGGTCGTTGTAAAACACATAAAAGTAAATAATGACATAAAATAAAATGTAGTAAACACAAATAACAGCACACAGACAGGATTTGGTGATATTTCATACTCAAACAAAATAAAATAAAAACATTAATTTTAACCTGGTTACATTCACCCCTCCTGAAATTCACCAACATCCTGACAGCAGGATAAAAAGAGAAAGAGGAAAGGAAAAGCCCATCACTGACTACTGGCACAAGTGAAAAGAAGGACCTAGTCCTCCAGTCAACTTAGGAGCTACCTCGGTTACGAGGTCCAGAAAATAATGAGGTTGATCAAGTCTCAGAATTCCCTTAGATCAACGTGACGCCTGATACGCCACACCATGCGCTTGGCCCAAAACAACCCTGTCTGATAGACACCTAATAACTCACATTAAACTAGTTTGAATGACTCCAACCTCCATCAAAGTTCAAACCCTCACACTCCGTAGAAATGGCATCTGAGCCATAGATTCTATTAACCTGTTCACTGACCTCACCACCCTCCCTGTGCGTGTCCTAACCCGACCGTCGCTCTCTACTTGTGTGCGTGAGACAGTGCGAGCTGCAACATCTGTATCGAGTGAGGGTGGTGCCTCTGTGTGCGAATCAGTGTGAGATATAACACCTACATCGAGTGACTGTGATGCCTCTATGTGTGGTGCATGTGTGTTGTGTGGTGCGTGTGTGTTGGGTGGAGACTGAGCAGTGGCCCCCACAGGACTGACTACCAGACTAGACGGAATGAACTCTTCCGCTTCTGCCCACTCAGATCTAGGTGAGTCTCCAAGTGATGAGACTGCTAGCCCCACTGCATCCCCTGAGACCGTCAGGCCATCTGCACTGTCCTCCTCATTGGACCCTGCGCAGTCAAGCAACTGACTGGTTGTACTGGACTCCTCACCCTGATCTAACTCAGGAAGGGGCAAGAAGTTGACCTCCAACAAACGGTTCCTGTGCACCACCCTGGTGTGCCCCTCTGCATCCTGAATCTTGTAGACATGGATATTGGGGTTGACACCGACAACCGTGTACACTCCGTTCTCCCATTTGTCAGCCAACTTTCTCTTCCCTCGCTCACTCTGGTTCGCAACCAAAACACGATCCCCGACAGACAGGACAGTGCCCTTGGCATGTCTGTTGTACTGTCGCGCCTGATGCTGCTGCTCAGCCGTGGAGTGCTTCTGAGCGATCTCCATTGCACTCCTTAGACAGGAAAGCAGAGACTGAGCATAAGAGTCATAATCAACAACGTGAGGGTCATGCAAAACCTGCCTGAACATAACATCCACCGGCAGTCTTGGGACACGCCCATACATCAGGAAGAAAGGCGCGTAACCCGTGGTCTCGTGAACAGTGGCATTGTACGCGAGCGTGAGAGAATGGATCTGCTGAGGCCACTGTTGCTTCTGCTGAAGCGGAAGGGAACGGAGCATATTCCCCATCGTGCGATTAAACCGCTCTGTCCCGCCATTACCCATAGGATGGTAGGCCGTCGTGTGGGACTTCGCTACACCCGCCAACCTGAGAAGCTCTGCAATCAGGTTGCTCTCAAAGTTTGTGCCCTGGTCAGAATGTATTCTCTCCGGAAACCCGTAAACACAGAATACATGATCCCAGAGTTTCTTGGCGACCTGCTTCGCTGTCTGATTGGCGCAGGGGAACGCGTGAGCAAGCTTAGTGAAGTGGTCAGTAACCACTAGGACATCGACCGACCGCTGCTTACTGTCCTCAGCGGACCAGAAATCCAAACACACAAGCTGCATCGGTGCGGAGGTTTTAATGCTCTCCAGGGGCGCGCAAGCAGCTGGCTCTGGGGTCTTCCCAAACACACATCTCCGACAGCATCTGACATATGCTCTGATATCCCTCTCCATGTCAGGCCAATAAAAACGCTGCCTTGCAAGAGAGAGAGTACGGTCCTGGCCCTGATGACCAGCGTGATCGTGGATGCCAGACAGTGCCTTGTCTTTCAGACTCAGAGGTAAAACATACTGAGACCTCCTCTGCTTGGACACTGGGTCCTTTGTCACCCTGTACAAGACACCATCATTGACTTCTAACTTCTCCCACTGTTTCAGCAGCCTGAGGACCTTCTGGTCAGCACCATGCCTCTCACGCCTCGATGGCCGCTTCCGAACAGCGACAAAGGGCAACACCTTGGAGATGCAGGGGTCCTGCTCCTGACTCAACCTGAGCTCCTCGGTGGATAACATTGGCAGTGTATCCTGACCACCCGACAGATGCTGAACGTGCTGGACCAAACTGAGTGCTGTGAATACTGATGCATCAGGCCAGTCACATTTGGCTTGACAAAAAGCCCTGACCTCAGCTGCATCACAAGCAAACCCAGATCGCGCACTACTCAGTGTTTGGGACTGGCAACTG
The DNA here is from genome assembly GCF_029633865.1 of Lampris incognitus. Taxonomy (NCBI): domain Eukaryota; kingdom Metazoa; phylum Chordata; class Actinopteri; order Lampriformes; family Lampridae; genus Lampris; species Lampris incognitus. The sequence goes on from NC_079214.1 coordinate 66,018,994, forward strand.
AGTCTGAAAACATCCTGCACAGAGTCCCCCTCAACCCCGTCGGCTTCCTGAACAAGGGCCGGGTAGGGCTCCCTAAGTAGCCTCTGACTGACGGGCTTGGAAAAAGGGTCGCGACTCAATGCATCCGCAACCACGTTTTTCTTCCCTGGCAGGTGTTTGAGATCGAAGGTGTAAGACGCCAACTTAGACACCCAGCGGATCTCACACGCGTCAAGCTTCGGCTTCGTTAGGAGATAAGTCAGCGGATTATTATCTGTCCAAACGGTGAAGCTTTGACCCTTCAGCCAGTGGCTGAACTTTTCACAAACACTCCACTTCAGCGCCATGAACTCCAGTCTATGAGCTGGATACTTCCGCTGTGAGGCACTGAGGGACTTGCTTGCAAAACCAACAGGTCTGGCCTTGAACTCTCCTCGGGGCACTTGAGACAGCACCGCGCCGAGTCCGTCCAAAGACGCATCGACCGACAAAATGAAAGGCACCTCAAAGTCTGGATGGGCAAGCACCACACACTCCAGTAACATCGTCTTCAACAGATCAAATGCTTCCCCACATTCCACCGTCCAGTCTGCGGAGGTAAGCTTACGGAAGCTGCCATGGGGCTTCTTATCCTTAGCCGACCTCCCCCTCCTCTTTTGTCCAGCTGTAAGGGCGAACAGGGGCTTAGCCACGGAGGAGCAGTTCGGGAGGAAATGCTGGTAGTAAAATACCATACCAAGGAAAGATTTGATCCTACGAACAGAAGGCGTGCACCCATCACCTTCCATGAGATCCTGCACTGTCATGTTGGAGATGACCTCTACTTTGGAGGGATCGACAGACACACCTCCGCCATCAACCACGTGGCCCAAAAACCGCACCCGCTTCTGCAGCAGATGACACTTCTTCGGAGCCAGTTTCAAGTTGTTCTCCCTCAACCTCTGAAACACAGTGCGGAGCCTCGACAGAGCCTCAACCTCTGACGGCGCGAAGACAAGAAGATCATCAAGATAGCACAAAAGCTTCGTGAAGTTCAGATCCCCAAAGATCCCAATCATCATTCTCATGAAGGCTGCAGGGCTATTACAAAGGCCCTGTGGCATGCGATTGTATTCATGCAACCCAAGGGGAGTCGTGAAAGCAGTGTACTTCTTGTCATCTTCATGCATTGGGATGTTGAAGAAGCCAGAGGTGAGGTCCATCGTACTAAAGAGGCAGTTACCACCCAGCGCGGCAAGACAGTCCGACTGGTGTGGCAAGGGATGAGCGTCTTTCAAGGTCCGAGCATTCAGCCATCTGAAATCAGTGCAGATCCGAAGCCCGCCATCCTTCTTCCATACCATAACCAGCGGTGAAGCGTATGCGCTCGAGGACTTCCGGATAATCCCTTTCTCCTCCATATCAGTGAGAACCTGTCTCAACTTCTGATAGTGGGCTGGGGGAACCCTCCTGTAGGGCAAGCGAAAGGGGCGCTCATCCACCAGATGGATGCGATGTGTGTATCCTGTGACCTCGCCACAGTCCAGAGAGTCCCTGGAGAAGATGTCATGGTACTCGGTGAGCAGCTGAGTGAGCTGGGACTTGCATGCCTCACTAACCTGACAGGAGCTGAGGTCAATGTCACTGAGTCCGAGCTCTGACAAACTCCTAGCCGGCTGGACAGGGGGACAGGCACTATCTGTGGCGTTGGACTCATGCCTCCCTGCAACTGATTGCAGTCCCTGGAAAACATTAAAGTCCTCAATCGCCAAGCATGGAAACACATCAGCCAACTTGCAGTTCCTTTTCAGTGTGATGGCTTTGTCAGATGGATTGACAACAGTCATGGGTACCCACCTATCACCCCAGAGCGGTGTGACAAGTCGACCTACGAGGACACTGCGTGGCATGGCCTTGGAGTCTGTCGGCTCCACAACAACAGTGCTTCCAGCTGACATAGGCACCTTAGCAGGAAGTCTGCCCCAGACTAAGTGCTCGTGCCTCGGTAAGAGTGTCACGGCCTGGGTGAGCTTAACAGTACCTATCTTCTCAGGAACTGCACCACCCCTCCAGCGCTCTACATTCGTGAACATGGACAAGAACTGTTCAACGTCAGGACTAGACGGATGTTCCTGTCTGGACGCGATGTCCCAGTACTCAGTACCACTCTTGAGTACATGGGCCACATGTTTAATGACGTTTGTGCCGACTATCAGATCATCATGCTGACCGGGCACGACCAGAGTGGGTATGACAAAGGAAACACCATAAAGCTGCATGTTGAGGTCATAAAAACCATCAGGCCTAGTCTCCAGACCACCGCAGCCAATCAAGACAATGTTCTCTTCAGGCTGCTGCTTCTCAGGTAAAACACCCCCAGAGCGGAGCTTCTCTACTGCATTTTCACTGATACTGCATGACATAGAGCCAGTATCCAACATGCCATTAAGCTGCACACTCTGGTTGATAAGAACAGGAGCATAGAACAAGTCACTGAAAGCCTGAATCCTCTGTGTCGCCTGAATGACCATACGCGAACCCTGAGGTGCTTTGGCACACTTGTCTTCATACAAGTGAGCCAGGTCGGAGACATCAGTGAGGGATACATCTACATTACCCACACCATCCCTCTCTAGGTGTGGGTTTAGTAGTTTAACGGACGAGACTGACGACCAGCTCTTCCACCAGGCTGAGAACGGAGCTGGTTGGGCGGCTGAGGGTGAGGACAGTCCCTCTTCCAATGACCAGGAGACAAACAGTTTATACATCGGTTCTCCCGGCTGCAGTGGGAAAATGTGGAGTGATCCGGAGACTTACAAACCCTGCACAACCTCTGCGGTGTGTCTGACACCTGCCCTGCGGCGCTAGCTGGCGGTTGAGTCTGCGTCGGTGTCCGGACTGCAGCGCTAACTGGAACCTGAGTCTGCATTTTGACCAAACGGTCTAGCAAGCTCACCAAACTCCTCATATAATCATCACCGCCAGAGACAGGTGCAGGAGACGGTGTAGGAGACCTTGCACAAAATGGTATAGGAGATGACGCATGAGCCGGGACGGGAGATAGCACCACCGGCACGGTCGTGTTCAAGTCGGGAGCCATGTCGACTACAGGGACATGAACCTGTGAATGGAACCTACGCTCTACCGCGCCTGCTTCACGTTGTCCACCTGCAGCAACACGGGACTTCCTCTCCAGCATGTGCTCATCAAGCCTCTCCTGGATCTCGCTAGCAGACCATTTCCCTGCGGACTTGAACTTAAAAACATTGGCAAGAGACTGATCTGGACAGTGTTTGATAAACATCATGCTTACCTCATGGCTTGGCTCTTCAATACTACGGCCCTGCCACTTCAAGCATTCGTCAGCCACCTCCACTGTTTTATTAAGCCTAATCCAATACTCCATAGCGTCCTCACCTGGCTTGGGCAGCGTACTGTAAAAGTCCGCCAGGGGCATGCTCGAGTATGTGAAGTCACTAAAGTGTTGCTTCAGTACATCAAAAATAATGTGGGGGTTCGCTATGTGGTCGACAGATGTGTTGCGCAGCTTTATCCTCACCACGTCCCTTGCTTTCCCCATAAGCTTAGCTAGAATCTCATGTGACTGCTCACTAACTGGAATGGCTCGCTTCCTCAAATACAAAGTCATAAGGCTCTCCCACTCATGAACTGTAAACTTATCAGAGCTATCGCCCCTGAAAATAGGAGGCTCCCTAGCGTCTGTCTGCATTACTACTCTAACACTAGGAGCTGTCTCCAAACGCTGTTCAGCAGACCTAGCACTGTCTGTGTGTGTGTTTCTAAGCATTTGTGTTTCCTGCAGCTTAGCAGTGATTGACTCTCCTATCTTCTCTGCTAACCGAGTAATGAGCATGGCTAACTCACCCACTGGCTGCTCGCTGTTACCCAGCACAGCCCCTTCGCTGATACCTGGCCTGGCCCGTTCTACGTAGCGTGTGGAGGTGAACTGAGGAGTGCCAAATGTGGTCGGGTCTCTAGGTCCTGGTGCTCTGGTGTCTGGTTCCCCGCCCTCTAAGAGCTGCCCGAAACTCCTACCTACACCTAGCCGTAAACCCCCACCCACATCTAACTGGTACCCCCTCTCCATAGCACACTGGCGATCCAAAAGATCCTGATCAGCAATGTTACCCCCACCTACGTACGAACCACCCTCTGCCATGTTCCTACCTCTAACACTCAGATAAAATAAAAATTAAAATAAAAAAGTGAAAAGCTCAATTCATTTAAATAATTGAATCTAGAAATCACTAAGAGATTGAAACAATCACACACAATCAACAAATTCACCAATAGATTAATCACATATGCACATATCCAGTAGTTTACATCAATAGATTATTCACACGAGTCCTTCAATCACATCAACATTAACCTTTTTTTCCTTTTTTTTCGTGTGTTTTTCTTCCTTCAGTATATACAAATGTCCTGTTCACAAGCCCAGTCCATGGTAACCACAGCTATGACTGTCCAGTGTCCACACAGCTCAACTCCAGTCCCCTGTAACATGAGTGTACAGTCTATAGAAATACCTGAGGACGTCTGGGGCTTGATGACAACAGCAGCTTCCTGCGGCGAGCAACTGATGTCACTCTCAGAATCCAGGAGGGTCACGGCACCAATGTAACGGGGGCAGTCCTATGCTGTTCTATGGTGGTCAGCCTGCTGCACGCCCGTCACTCTCATCAGCAGCTCTGCGTTGTGTTCTAGTTGGGTGGGGCCCCAGGTGTTGTGGGGAGCCCTCAGTCTCTCATCATCATCATCATCATCATGATCAAGGAAGGAGCGGGGACACACAGGACTCTATTTGGCCCACCTTGCCATTTATTTTGGTTTCAAACCCTTCGACAACCGTCCAGTCCTCCAGCGGGAGCGGTGTTTCTTACGGACGTGGGGGTCGAAGTTCAACCACTGCCCGGACTCCACTCGTGTGCGTTAGAAGTAGAAACCGTCCACGGGACTCCGATGTAAGAAAGGATAAACAAGTATTTTATCCCACAGCTTGCAGTATCTTCTTACAGGGATACTCAAGGTTACGTTCTCCTCAACCAGCAAAACTGTCCCACGGTAAGAAACACGCGTGGCTCGGCTCGATTGCTGCTTGAGACTCCTCCCACAAAACAAAAATGGCCTCTCCCGCGTTCCGTCTTCCGTGTACCCATAAGACCTCTCTCTTAAAACGACAGTACACGTATATGACGGTCGTTGTAAAACACATAAAAGTAAATAATGACATAAAATAAAATGTAGTAAACACAAATAACAGCACACAGACAGGATTTGGTGATATTTCATACTCAAACAAAATAAAATAAAAACATTAATTTTAACCTGGTTACATACGCTTATTAAGTACCGATGTACGTGACGGTGGGTACTTAATAAGCGTACATTAAAATATATAGGGGTGCGTTTTTGGTCACAGCCATGGAGGTTTGAGAACTACTGGACTAGACACAAGGGAGTATTTCACAAAGCTGGCTAACTGAGTATGATGCCTGACATCTGCGCAAAGTAAACCCTGGAAACCCTTCAGATCTGGAACATGGATTGGAGTAAAAAGAGCTGTTCCGGGGTTCACTCTGCCCAGAAGTGAGGCTTGCCTAGTTAGCCAGCTTTGTGGAATAACCTACTACCCCATGGCTCTAATCTAAGCCTGTGCTTAGTAGGCTATGTTTCATATTGGGTGCAGTGCACTGTGTGTCATGCTCTGAGCATTATTTCAATTGCCATTGTGCCATACAAAAAGTGTTGTAATATAGGAAATTATAGGTATTAATTTTGGTTTCATGAAACAAGTAAATGTATTTATAAATGTTTATAATTCAATGGAGAAAAACCTTTCCAAAGACAGTATATAACTAGATTAATTTCAATCATGGAGATACTTTAATATTTTTTATTTATTTGTTTATTTGACAGGGACAATGCACAATAACTATATTGCACCAGAATTCGCTATAAGCTAATTTGCGTCTGTAGTCCCTCGGCAGGAGTGGTCGGTAGCACATAATTCGGAGCATCGAGTCTAAATGCTCAATTAAAAACAGTGTGAACATAATCACGACTGAATACCACTAGTTCAGTGCCCGTTCGGAATGGGCTGATTTTCTCGGGAACCGTATTATATTACCCATATTGAAAACTATATCATATTATAATTATAGTATAATACGTGAAACCATGCACTGAAACAGTGTTTGATTAGCTAATTATCAGGGGGTATGCTAATTGATTCCGGTGACTGCTACATCGGCCAGACATGGTTTGCCCACTGGGCCAACATAATTGGATATTCGCTGTTAGGTGTTCTGAGACAGAACAGTACGTTCAGTTGTATTGCTGAGAAGAGATTGGGACGATGATTGGGGCGGTACAGCCTGGCTGGAGTATTCCTAACGGGCAGATTGGGTCTGTGTGTGTGTGTGACCACTCACACGCTACTGCACCTATAGGCAAGCAAACAAACTTACTTCTCTTTGTGGCTTTTCAGATGACGCACAAAGTGTGACGTTGTTGAACTCCCATCTGATAACTTCGCTGCACCTGTTTTACAAAGGCAGTCCTTTTCTTCCCAGCAACTTCCAAGTTCTTACAGCCGCAAATCGTTATTTGTGGAATCGTTCCAGCAGCAGCTGCGCTTGCCATGATTGCAAACTCTCCGCGCTCATGTTGACTAGAGCCGACGTTAGTTTTTGAGCAGCATGATGGTGCCTCCAATTAGATTTGAGTATTTTTTGTTTTCCCGCCCATCTAGACGTTTGATTGGCCCTACGCGATGCGTGTGCGTAGGTAGTTGTGCGCGCGCTGGAAATGAAGAATGATTGCAAAATAAAATAAAGTAAATACATGAGAGGTGCATCCCGCATAAACATTGAGGAAACACTCAATCAATTCTCTCGAGTCATCCAGCTCAAGTCCAGGTCATAGATGTCAAGTCTCAAGTCAAGTCTCAAGTAATTTTCATTTTGGCAAGTCAAGTCGCAAGTCATCAAATTTGTGACTCGAGTCGCACTCGAGTCCAAGTCATGTGACTCGAGTCCACAACTCTGTGAAACATGGCGGGAAAGGCTTGAAGACGATGGTATGTCGTATTAAACCGTCGGTGATATTATCGCTAAGTAGGATCGCTTATCTGCCTCATATTTCATTTATACTGTAACGTGCATGGATAACGAGACACGCTGGCCGCTGGTTGGCGAGTCTAACCCTATGGTCGAGCGGTTAGCGATGTCTCCTGCGGTGCGGGCGATACGGGTTCGTCTCCCGGCCGCGGCAGTATCTGTGGTTGCGTTGTACCCCGAATTCGCTACAATAGTTTGTACTTAAAGGCATAAGATCAGGATATGTGTTTTTTGTTGTTCTTTTTTTATCGTTAGTTGTTGTTTGCCTGATGCCGTATGTCAGCATAGGACGTCGTAAAATTGCCAAACTGTAAGCTAAGAGTAAACAATGACATAGGAAAGAAGCAAGGCACAAACACTTAGTGAAAAGAAAAGACAAAAGACTTGTTTTACGAATCCTTTGTTAAGCGAGGAGAGCTAAGATGCACATGTTGAAAATTGGCGACGCACCTTTTTTGCACACATGCTTTCTGGGGTTTTGACGCACTCGGTTGGGGTAGGTGCGGGGGTGGGGGTAGGGGGCAACCTCTCGATCTCTCGTTTTGGGGTTTTTTGTCTCTGTCTGTATACTTTGTATCTCGTTTGTTCAGAGTTCCCCTTTTGTCATTTAATCGCTGTTAATTACACTCATTCTTTTTACTGTAACACTTTCCTTGTACTTGATAGTATTGTGTACCCTGGTATAATGCTCTGTACAATGCTCTGTACTTAATAGTATTCTGTACCCTGGTATAATGCGCTGTACTTAATAGTATTCATACCCTGTTGTAATGCTCTGTACTTAATAGTATTCTGTACCCTGGTATAATAATCTGTACTTAATAGTATTGTGTACCCTGGTATAATGCTCTGTACAATGCTCTGTACTTAATAGTATTCTGTACCCTGGTATAATGCGCTGTACTTAATAGTATTCATACCCTGTTGTAATGCTCTGTACTTAATAGTATTCTGTACCCTAGTATAATGCTCTGTATTTTACAATGCAACCTAGGAAATCATGAGCATGGTTAGGAATAGTGGTAAAAAGGTCCATTTTATTTCTTGGAATGTGAAAGCTAAATCAGTCTGTGGAAAGGAATAAAGTGCTGGCACATCTGGATCAATTGGTGACAGGAGTAGCCTTCCTTCAACAGACGTAATTACGTAGGGAAGGTGTTTTACGAATCCAGAGGAGCTGGGTAGGGGACATATTTCATTCCAAGTTTGATTCTAGGGCCAGAGGCACAGCTATTCTTATACACAAAAGTATTTCTTTTGAAAGTGACAAAATAATTGCAGTTGCAGACCCAAATGGCAGCTGCGTCCTGTGGATCCAGGGACCACGGCCCTGCCTGGAGCTGTACCCCAAGAGGTAACACCGAGCACGGTCTGACAGGAAGTGGAAGCGGGGCAGGCTAAGTCAACCGCTAGTCCAGGCAGACCGGTAGTTCCGATAACTACGAGGGTGGTCTGGCAGCGGTCTCGCCTAGCCTTGACTGTGTTTTTAGTGTTGTCGTGTGGAGTGCGGGGAGGTGTGTCGAGGGTGTCTGGCTGGGAGAGCTGGCGTTGTATCGGCTGAGGGAGCCTGGTCTGCTGAGTCCTGTAGGACCAAGGATCACGGCCCTGACCGGAGCTGCACCCGAAGAGGAAACACTGAGGGCGTTCTGACAGGACGCGGAAGCGGGGCAGGCTAAGCTAACTGCTAAACCATGTAAACCGGTAGGTCCGAGTCATCCTGGCTGGCGTTCATTCTCCTGGACATCTATTTATTTATTTTAGGTTTAGATATATGTGTTAGCGGGGTTGGGTAATAACGGATTACATGTAATCTGGATGACGTAATCAGATTAAAAAAGTAACTATAATCAGACCAGAATTTTTTTTTAATTGGATTATAGTTACATTGTCTAACCCTGCCACTGAGGATGCACAAGCCAGTGCATCCTTAGTGCCGGTCCCAAGCCCGGACAAATGGGGAGGGTTGCGTCAGGAAGGGCATCTGGCATAAAATCTTTGCCAAATCAAATATGCGGATCATAAATAAGACTTACATACCGGATCGGTCGAGGCCCGGGTTACCAACGACCGCCACCGGTACTGTTAACCAGCAGGGTGTTGGTGGAAACTATGCTAGTGTTGGACGAAGGAGAAGGAGAGGGGGAAAGCATGTCCAGAGGCAGCTAGAGAGGAGGAAGGGTAGGCATGTGGAGGTGAGAGTTGGAACTTTGAATGTTGGCACTATGACTGGTAAAGGGAGAGAGCTGGCTGACATGATGGAAAGAAGAAAGGTAGGCATAATGTGTGTGCAAGAGACCAGGTGGAAGGGGAGTAAGGCCAGGAGTATCGGAGGTGGGTTCAAACTCTTCTACCATGGTGTGAATGGGAGGAGTAATGGGGTAGGGGTAATTCTGAAGGAAGAGTATGTCAAGAGTGTGCTGGAGGTAAAGAGAGTGTCAGACAGAGTGATGAGTATGAAGCTGGAAATTGAAGGTTTATCGCTGAATGTTATCAGCGCATATGCCCCGCAAGTTGGGTGTGAGATGGATGAAAAAGAAGAATTCTGGAGTGAGTTGGACGACATGGTAGAGAGGGTACCCAAGGAGGAGAGAGTGGTGATTGGAGCGGACTTCAATGGACATGTTGGTGAAGGGAACAGAGGTGATGAGGAGGTGATGGGAAGGTATGGAGTCAAGAAGAGAAATGTGGAAGGACAGATGGTGGTCGATTTTGCGAAAAGGATGGAAATGGCTGTGGTGAATACATATTTCAAGAAGAGGGAGGAACACAGGGTGACATACAAGAGTGGAGGAAAGTGCACACAGGTGGACTATATCTTATGTAGAAGGCGCCATCTAAAAGGGATTGGAGACTGCAAGGTGGTGACAGGGGAGAACGTAGCTAGGCAGCATCGGATGGTGGTCTGTAGGATGACTTTGGAGACCAAGAAGAGGAAGCGAGTGAAGACACAGCCAAAGATCAAATGGTGGAAGTTGAAGAAGGAAGACTGTTGTGTGGAGTTCAGGCAGGAGTTAAGACAGGCACTGGGTGGTAGTGAAGAGTTGCCAGATGGCTGGACAACCACTGCAGAAATAGTGAGGGAGACAGCTAGGAAGGTACTTGGTGTGTCATCAGGACAGAGGAAGGAAGACAAGGAGACTTGGTGGTGGAATGAGGAACTACAGCAAATTATACAGAGGAAAAGGTTGGCAAAGAAGAAGTGGGATAGTAAGAGAGATGAAGAAAGTAGACAGGAGTACAAGGAGATGCAGCGTAAAGCAAAGAGAGAGGTGGCAAAGGCAAAGGAAAAGGTGTATGGTGAGTTGTATGAGAGGTTGGACACTAAGGAAGGAGAAAAGGACTTGTACCGATTGGCTAGACAGAGGGACCAAGCTGCAAAGGATGTGCAGCAAGTTAGGGCGATCAAGGATAGAGATGGAAATGTGCTGACAAGCGAGGAGAGTGTGCTAAGAAGGTGGAAGGAATACTTTGAGGGGCTGATGAATGAAGAAAATGAGAGAGAGAGAAGGTTGGATGATGTAGGGATAGTGAATCAGGAAGTTCAGCAGATTAGCAAGGAGGAAGTGAGGGCAGCTATGAAGAGGATGAAGAGTGGAAAGGCAGTTGGTCCTGATGACATACCCGTGGAGGCATGGAGATGTTTAGGAGAGATGGCAGTGGAGTTTTTAACTAGATTGTTTAACACAATCCTGGAAAGTGAGAGGATGCCTGAGGAGTGGAGAAGAAGCATACTGGTACCGATTTTCCAAGAACAAGGGCGATGTGCAGAACTGTAGCAACTACAGAGGTATAAAGTTGATCAGCCACAGCATGAAGATTTGGGAAAGAGTAATAGAAGCTAGGTTAAGAGGAGAGGTGACGATCAGCGAGCAGCAGTATGGGTTCATGCCACAAAAGAGCACCACAGATGCGATGTTTGCTTTGAGAATGTTGATTGAGAAGTATAGAGAAGGCCAGAAAGAGTTGCATTGTGTCTTTGTAGATTTAAAGAAAGCTTATGACAGAGTGCCGAGAGAGGAGGTGTGGTATTGTATGAGGAAGTCAGGAGTTGCAGAGAAGTATGTAGGAGTGGTGCAGGATACGTATGAGGGAAGTGTGACAATGGTGAGGTGTGCGGTTGGAATGACAGATGGGTTCAAGGTGGAGGTGGGATTACATCAAGGATCGGCTCTGAGCCCTTTCTTGTTTGCAATGGCGATGGACAGGTTGACGGACAAGATCAGGCAGGAGTCTCCATGGACGATGATGTTCGCGGATGACATTGTGATCTGTAGCGAGAGTAGGGTGCAGGTTGAGGAGAGCCTGGAGAGGTGGAGGTATGCGCTGGAGAGAAGAGGAATGAAAGTCAGTAGGAGCAAGACGGAATACCTATGCATGAATGAGAGAGAGGACAGTGGAATGGTCAGGATGCAAGGAGTGGAGGTGACAAAGGCATTTGAGTTTAAATACTTGGAGTCAACTGTCCAAAGTAACGGGGAGTGCAGTAGAGAGGTGAAAAAGAGAGTGCAGGCAGGTTGGAGTGGGTGGAGAAGTGTGTCAGGAGTGACACACTTCACAAACTTTGACGAAGCTGTGGGACTTATGAGCACCCATTTCGCTGCTCCACAGAGTGCCCTCCTTCGGCGATTTATATTCCGTCAGCGACACCAACTGCCTGGTGAGTCTGTGCGGCAGTATGTAGCTAATTTGCGAGGGCTAGCTAGCTCATGCAAGTTTGGCGCGCTTCAGGACGAGATGGTTCGCGACCAGCTAATCAAACACACCAACAACGCAAAGGTGCGTGAGACTCTCCTGCTGGAAAAAGACGATCTGCTGCTGTCCAGAGCAATTACCGTCGCACTACAAGTTGAGAGAGCAGCTGAGTGTGCTGCTATGCTAAATACACAGCAAGTGGCCACCTCCAGTCAAGCTGCCAACGACTCCTCCCTCTACTCACGGCTGCCCCTCGGGACGCAACCCAGCCAGAGCGAGGCGGGCGCCGACTCCACTGAGGACGTCTTGCAACTGCAACGACAGCGTTCTCGGCCCCGCCCTCAACAGTCCTGTGGTAACTGTGGGTCTCGGTCTCATGTTTCAAGGGCTCAGAACTGCCCTGCCCGTGGCCAGACATGCCGTAGCTGCGGTAAGCAAAATCACTTTGCCAACGTCTGTCGATCTTCCCCGGCTGGGTCAGAGGGCCACACCCCCCAGTCTTCAACCGCCGTCATTCACAAGGTGAGCTCTGGGCCAGTGTCATTCAAATCATGCACAGTCAACATTAATGATGCGTGCATCCCCCTGCTGTTGGACACCGGTGCAGGTGTGTCTCTCCTGAATGTTGATACCTACAGTCAATTTTTCGGTTCACTGCCACTGTCCGCACCCTCAGCTGTCCTCTGTGGGTATGGTGACTCCAAAATCGATCTGGTTGGCCCTCTCCAAGTGACTGTCCGCTATGGAACCAAGCTGGTGCCCAATGCAGTTTTTCATATGGCACGCCTTGGGGCCAACCTGATGGACCTGGACCTGTTCTCCGCTCTGGGGTTCTCCCTCTTAGACACAAGAGGGGCAGCAATCCTGACTGTTGCCACGCCTTGGCAGCAGAAGTGGCCATCGCTATTTATAGGGCTGGGCTGCCTCTCCGCCTTCGCCCATCAACCTCTCCTCAATCCTGCTGTGAAATCTGTCATCCAACCACTGCGCCGCATCCCGTTGGCTCTCCGTGATGGGGTCTCCGCCGAGCTGCAACAACTGCTGGAAGCTGGCATCATTGAACCGGTGGACGCGTCACCTTGGGTCTCAAACCTCGTGGTGGCTAAGAAGAAGTCGGGGGGCCTGCGTGTCTGCGTCAATCTACGTGCAGTAAATAAGGCAGTGGTCCCTGATAAGTATCCACTGCCCACCTCAGAAGAACTCACTGCTCAGTTCTATGGCTCTGAGGTGTTCTCCAAGCTCGTCCTCAGACAGGGGTACTTACAGGTGCCCCTCCACCCCAGCAGCCAAAACCTCACAGCCTTCGTGACACATGCAGGAGTGTTTCGCTACACCAGGATGCCTTTCGGTCTCAGCTCCGCCAATAGCTGCTTCCAGAAAATCATGGTCTCCGTGCTGGCTGGCATACTGGGCGTGGCCATTTATCTGGATGATATAGTGGTACACGGGCCCACCAGTGAAATCCACGACAAGCGCCTCAACATGGTCTTCGCCGCGCCCAGTCCAAGCACAAGCTAACTCTCAATGCTGAGAAATGTGTCCTCTCTGTGCCAGCCATCGAGTTCGTGGGGTTCCGGCTGTCAGCGAGCGGTGTAACTCCACTACAATCCAACGTGGACGCCATTCAGGCCATCCCTGAGCCCAGCTCGGCCGCCCAGGTTGCCTCCTTCCTGGGTATGACAAGTTACTACCTGAGGTTTCTTCCCCAGTACTCTGCGACCACAGCCCCCGTGCGCCAGCTGCTGCGTAAGGACGAGCCATGGGTGTGGTCAAAGACATGCAGTGACGCTGTGCGTGATCTCAAGACTCAACTGACTTCACCACCAGTATTGACTCACTTCGACATCTCCAGCTCCACCTTTGTGACCTGTGACGCATCAGCCACAGCGATAGGGGCCGTGCTGTCTCAAACCCAGAACGGTGTGGAGAAGCCCATTGCCTTCGCTTCCCGTGCTCTCAACCTGACCGAGCAGCGGTACTCCGTGGGTGAGCGTGAGGCGTTAGCCTGTATCTGGGCTTGTGAAAGGTGGCACCTCTACCTCTATGGCCGCTCCTTCACCCTCAGGACAGATCACCAGGCCCTGACAGCGCTGCTGTCCACATCTGGGACAGGCCACAAACCCCTGAGGCTGCACTGCTGGTCTGACCGCCTCCGCCAGTACAACTTCAGCCTGCAGTTCACCCCAGGCAGAGACAATGTTGTCGCCGACCTGCTCTCTCGCTCTGTCTCCACCCCAGCTCCACAGACGGACACTGACTGTGTGGAAAAGGACATTGTCCAAATGCTACACACACCCCTCCAGGCCACTGTCTCTCTGCAGGAGCTGAGGGCAGCCTCCGAACAGGACCCTGTCCTCCCCCAGCTCCGCACCTACATCCAGAACGGCTGGCCTCACAAGGTCCCAGAGGAGCTGGCTGCATTCGCCCGAGTCAGACAGGAGCTCTCCTGCTGGAATGACACCTGCGTGGCACGTGGGTTTTGCACAGTGGTCCCAGCTGCTCTCCGTGCACGTGTTTTGAATACGGCGCATGAAGGCCACCTGGGCATTGTGAAACTGAAACAGCGCTGCCGAGACCTGGTGTGGTGGCCGGGGATAGACAGAGATATTGAGGCTCTGGTGAAGGACTGTTCTGCCTGCCTTGTGAGTGGCAAGACTGGCCACCAGGCTCCCCCACCCCTGCAACCTCTCGCCTGGCCCTCTCAGCCCTGGGAACACCTGCAGTTGGACATTTGTGGTGAGATCCATGGAGCTCCCCACCACCAACGCTTCATGGTGGTCGCCTACGATCTACACTCAAAATGGCCTGAACTCACCACTTCCGGCACTGTGACCTCACAGATCATCATCGACTTCCTGGACTCTCTCTTCTCTCGCTGGGGCCTCCCAAAGACCATCACCACTGACAACGGCCCTCAGCTGGTCTCTGCTGAGTTCACTGCTTATCTCGGAAACAAGGGCATCCGTCATATACGCACTGTGTACTACCACCCCCAGGCCAATGGCGGCGTTGAACATTTTCACCAGTCACTGAAAAACGGCCTCAGAGCACACATGGCCCAAGGGTGCTCTTTCACACAGGCCATCCGTCACACTCTGCTGCACTATTGGTCCACACAGCACTCGACCACAGGCGTCTCCCCAGCCTCTCTCATGCTAGGCCGGGAACTGTGCATGCCCCTTGACAGGCTCCAGATGGGTTAGCCAAATATTGCACACTCTGCCATATAATGAACACATCATTCTAAAACAGTGTTTCTCAACCCAGTCCTCAAGGAACCCCTTTCCTGCATATTTTCTTTGCAACCCTGAATAGGTACCTGTTTGTAGTTATTCAACCAATCAGCAATGAATTTTGTCAGATGTTGCACACCTTGCATAATTAAGTGCTGCGAGATGATTGGTCGAGTAAGTACAAGCAGGGCTACCTATGCAGGGTTACAATGAAAATCTGCAGGATAGGGGTTCCTTGAGGACTGGGCTGAGAAACACTGTTCTAAAAGGACCTGTCCAATACTCACAGTCCATTAATAACCATCATAATGCTGAACTGACTCTGCAGAGAAAAGATGCCAAAGTTGTAGGTGTGAACTGTGACTGTATGGCCAACAGAGGGAAGTGCTGCAGTCATACAGCAGGACTACTTTACAAGGTCAAAGATGCTGTGACCCAAGGCCTCACAGACACAGCCTGCACTGACAAAGTGTGTGCCTGGAACCAATCCACCTGGAAAAATGTGGTGCCAGACACAGTTGAGAACATTCAAGGGTCAGATCATGGACATGGGAAAACTATGAAAGTTACATTTGAGACACATGCAGATGTTATTCAACACTTTTCATCCCCTGAGATGGCTGACTTAGCAATGATACCTGGAACCATTTTACATCATGTGTTGACTGCACAGCCACAGAAGAATGCAAATATTAATGAACTACCCAAAGATTATGCACAATGTATTGTATTTAGAAATCACGTCAGGACACAGCGCTGCCGCTCGACACAACCTCTGCGTTGCATTGTTTTTTTTTCACTGACCCAGAGTCACAGGCAGACCCGATAAAACAACCCAGAGCCTGCAGGCATCACCAATCGATCCCAGCACAATCGAACAGTGCCAAATCAAATGCAGCACTGTCGATGTGTGCAGACATAACACAATGTGCAGAACATAAATGTAAACTCTGCAATGTAGTTTTTGAAAGATATGTCAAATGTGGGAAAGATGAAAGAGAGAAAATAGAAACAAAAACAAAGGGCCAGAATTGTCCATTTTGGCTAGACCAGAGAACAATTACAATAACCAGTAGCGAGGCATCTGAAGTGCCAAAAAAAAAAAAGGAGACCCAGGCAACTGGGTGGAAAGAAAATTGAACTGCAAGTTTTTTGGAAACACAGCCACTCGGTACGGTCAAACATCTGAGCCTTTGGCAAGAAAATGTTTTGAGGACACCACAGGGCAAACAGTGGAAACGACAGGCCTTGTTGTGCATGAGAAAGAAAAGTGGCTCGGGGTCAGCCTTGATGGACTCATTGACACAGATCCCATCCTTGACATTAAGTGTCCTACACTAAAGAAGCTTGAGGCACATGATGGCAGTCTGCTAAAAATGACTGAATCAAACAAATGTGATGTAAACAATGTCCTTTCTGAAACACTTGGAAGAGTTGTGCAATTTCATAAGATAGGCTATAAAAACGCAAATAGCCGAACCTACGAAATGCATAAAATAGACCCAATGTTTGCTTTTTTTGTTAATAAAGACCGATATTTCCCAGACACACTCAAGGCCCAGCCTGGGCGCCCATTCAGACCCGGGCCAGGAACGGCAGTGTTATATGATGAGAACAGTTCGGAGGCAAGCGGCTCCGAACCCCTAGAGAAAGTACCACGACCTGGACAAAGTCACCCTGGGGCCCGTTCAAGGTGTCTTGCTGCAGTTTCCCCTTTCTGCCTAGAGAGGGCGCCAAGCCACTTAGGGGACTGGCTAAGACTAGTTCTACAGGAGGCAAACTCAAATTCACTTCTAGTCTTGGATTGAGAATAACGAAGACACTGCAAAAGGGGAGGAACTTTTTGACACCGACTAAATGCAGGGTTTTTTCAGGTTCTTTAGTCAGGACTCAAATGAAGCAAAGGGGTAAGACCAATAACATGCAGGTTAAGGAAATCCAGTTCACTGTAAATAGGGTAACATGGAATCAGATGGAAATGCAGTTATATTTGTGTTATGAGTGAACTTGATAATGAGCTCAGCCTTTGGAGGCCGTGAAGACAGGTTTTAATGGGAGGCCATGTTTTATATGAGAAGATGCCACTTTTTCTGACATGCACTCATAATCTTGGTACTTGTTTGCCTTTTTTAGTATAGTTTTTCTGTGGCTTCTTAGGACATTCCATTCTTATTCTTTGGGGAATTCTATTTTTAAGAAAATCCTTTCTGGAAATGTTTTATTTTGTATCAACATGTCAGCTTACTTTCTGCTGCTAACCCCAGCAGAAAACCCGACTCATAGAAAAACTACCACATTTAGATCAGGTGCTGCTGTCCTCAGGTATTTTGTTCCTGTTCCAGTTCAGTTCTGGTGAATTTAAAGAACTTTGGGCACCTGTGATGATGTTAATGATCAGTGTATGGAAGCTAGGGGATGGTGTAATATGATCAGTGTATGGAGGCTATAGGATGGTGTAATATTATCAGTGTATGGAGGCTATAGGTTGGGTGTAATATGATCCGTGTCTGGAGGCTACAGGGTGGTGTAATATGATCAGAGTAAGGACGCTGCAGGATGGTGTAATATGACCAGTATATGGAGGCTGCAGGAGGGTGTAATATGATCAGTGTATGGAGGCTACAGGATGGTGTAATATGATCAGTGTATGGAGGTTATAGGATGGTGTAATATGATTAGTGTATGGAGGCTACAGGATGGTGTAATATGATCAGTGTATGGAGGCTATAGGATGGTGTCATATGATCAATGTATGGAGGCTACAGAATGGTGTAATATGATCAGTGTATGGAGGCTATAGGATGGTGTAATATGATCAGTATATGGAGGCTACAGGATGGTGTCATATGATCAGCGTATGGAGGCTATAGGATGGTGTCATATGATCAGTGTATGGAGGTTATAGGATGGTGTAATATGATTAGTGTATTGAGGCTATAGGATGGGTGTAATATGATCAGTGTGTGGAGGATACAGGATGGGTGTAATATGATCAGTGTATGGAGGCTATAGGATGGTGTAATATGATCAGTGTATGGAGGCGACAGGATGGGTGTAATATGATCAGTGTATGGAGGCTATAGGATGGTGTAATATTATGGAGGCTATAGGATGGTGTAATATGATCAGTGTATGGAGGCTACAGGATGGGTGTAATATGATCAGTGTATGGAGGCTATAGGATGGGTGTAATATGATCAGTGTCTGGAGGCTACAGGATGGTGTAATATGATCAGTGTATGGAGGCTACAGGATGGTGTAATATGATCAGTGTATGGAGGCTATAGGATGGTGTAATATGATCAAACTTTCTGGTTTCAGTCTAGATTTTAGCAGTGCAAATCTTTCAGTTTATTGGTGTTGGCCTGAATCATGGTGGGCTTTATAGTTACACAGTGAACAACAGGTAGACTGATGACAATATTTGAAAACCTCCGACGGTAGGCCTTCATTCTAAACCGTCTTCTGGAGGACCTCTATGCGTACACGGCAGACCAGAGAAAAAGAAACTGAAGTAATGTAGTCAGGATGCAATGTACACATGGCAGAAACACAGTTGAGGGATGGTAGTACACTTGTTATCCCTGCCCATGTGTTTCCATGTTACATAATCACTCAATACTCACACTGTTTAAAAAGGGAGTCCTTAGTAATACAGGATCACCATGCCAAGAACATCTCTCCATTTACTTGATTTCAGTGTTTTAAAATGCTCTGGAAAAGATTTAGTAGTGAACATAACAGCTGACTAACACCACGACATGAAATCAAAGCTCCAGTCCTGAAGATACTCACATCCAGTACATGTGTTTCTTGATTATTTCCATCTGGTAATATTCTATATATACTACATATTCGATCACATTATCCACAAATGTACACAGAGATCTCATACATCATACATACAAGTACACAAGACACACTTGATATGCCAATCTCCCTATAGTGTCAGTGTATCCTCAGTTTGAAGTATCATAAATGACTAATAACAATAACACAAAAAAAATGAGACAAGCCAATCTATTTTTTGTAATACAGTTAGTGTTACGCCCTTGACAGGGGTGACAAGATCCCTAAAGTGATAAGACGGGTGCTTCCTCGATGAGTATTTTATTGGAATGAGGAAATCACCGCGAATTCCCCTTGGTAGTGGGTGGAGACAGAAGCAATCGATTTCAGACTACCAGATCAAGACCACTCTGTACATCACAGTTAAACACCATTACCGCTAAAATTGCACAACAGAACACTAGCAAGCAATGAACATGAACCTACTATATTGCTAATTTGCAACAGACAGTGAATGAGCCATTCATCCCTTCAACCTGTCACACTCTCCCCTACAAAATAAATGTCGTCCTGGCATTATTATTATTTTATTTTTCACAGTCTCTTGTGAACTTGACTCTGACGACCTTCTTCTGCAAGTTGGGACTCAAACAAAGGTCAAGGGTCACAAGCCATGTCTGGTGACTAGCCACTGCATAAACAGACAATGAGCTGTCTTTTGACAGTCTATTGGTCCTTAAACAGTCTGCAGATTGTCCATGAAAGTCCACAGGAACAGTCCATGAATTTGTCCATGGCAATGGTCTGTATTAACCGTCTCTGAATTGTCCATGGATTTAGTCAATCATGTCAAGTCTGTCGGCTCGTCCATACATGAAGGACGGCTGGAAGTAGTATGGCTGTAAGGGCGGTGTGCAGCCATGCGACCAGACTTGGTGCAGGGTACACAGGTAACACCTTGAGGTGCTGATTGGACACTAGCAGGAAGGGATGCTAAGCTGATCATCGCTTGTACGTTTCGGTGGGTGTCTCTCTGGTCCCAATCTCCAATCAACTCATCCATAACAGTACGAACTCACCATGTCGAACCCAGCCAACTCATGAGAACCATCTTCAACTGGGTCCTCTGGCTCTCCACCACCTAACCTACTGTGCAAGCAGGTTAGGTGGTGGAGAACAAGCCCAGATCACCGCCAGACACTTCCGCCAGCTCCAGGAGATCATGGTTGCCATGCAGGCCTTCCATGACCATATCCAAACCGTCCAACCCCTACCTGGATTAATACAGGCACTGGTCGACCGTCAAAGCAAGCCCTGGCCGATCAGGAGACAATCATCCTTGATCAACTTTGCCTTCTCACTGGGTGCAGCCTCCCCATCTCTGCTCCAGGAGTTCCAGCTCCAGCTGCGCAAGGGCTTATCTCTCTTCCTGTCCCGGCTCCCGCAGTCCTAGTTCCCCGGGAGCCGACACGGGCCAGTCCTAAACCATTCAATGGAGATTTTGAGGAATGCTATTCCTTCTTGGTGCAGTGCTCCTTCGTCTTCACCCACCAACCCAGCCAATTCACCACAGACGCAGCTAAAATAGCCTACATTTCCAATCTCCTCACTGGCAGAGCAGCAAAATGGGCAACGGCTTTCTGGGTCATGCAGGCGGCCCACTGTTTCAACTATAACGCCTTTGTCTCGGAGTTACGGAAGACCTTCGACCATCCAGCTCATAGCATGGACCCTAATACTCGACTGAATACCATCCAGGAAGGCAGTGGCAATGCTGCCGACTATTCAGTGGAGTTCAGGTTAGTGGCTGCTGGACGAATTGGCCACCAGGTATGAACCCACCTCACTGGCTATTAGGAGACGAAAACCTTTGGGAGCGGAGGCATAAGAGGAGTCAACGCACCTCCAGTTCCACCTCTCGCCCCTCCCGGGGTTCATTGAGTCCCCTTCTCGCTCTCTTCCCCAGAGTTCGTACACTTCATCCGAGCAGAGCTCTCAAACCTCCCATTGAGTCTTTCAGTCCCCTGCTTCTCAGACTGTTACGGAGGAGGAGCCCATGCAGGTGGGATGGACACGACTCTCTCCTGCAGTACGAGAACACCAGTTACGGAGGGGACTGTGCTTCTACTGCTGTGAGGAGGGTCATCGTATAAACACCTGTCCCCATCTCCCAAAAGATTTGGCTCGCCTGGCAACAGGGGAGTCCTGGTAAGCCGTCTCACCTTTTCTCAAACACCTGGGATGGCCAGACTCTCTCAGTCAACGCTCTCATCGACTCGGGTGCTGACGAGAGTTATATTGACCAGGACGTTGCCTTTCAGGCTGCCATTCCCATCACGCCTCTGGACAGCCCAGTTAAAGCTCTTGCTTTGGATGGGCGCCAACTAGCTCATATCACCCATGAGACATTTACCCTTACACTCACTCTCTCGGGAAACCATGTGGCGCCGATAAAACTCATGGTTATCCACTCTCTATCCTCCTGGGATGGAGTACCTCATATCACGCCCGCTGTCTCCGGGCGGCTAAGAGCTCTTTACAGAGGAGTATTCCCAGTCCTTCACCACCCGACCTCTCCTCAGCACCCTCCATGTATCACGACCTCAGAGAGGTGATCAGTAAGGAACGTCCCCAGTCTCTGCCTCCTCACCGCCCTTGTGACTGTGCTATTTAACTTCTTCCTGGGGCTCCTCTCCTGGCCAGCTGCCTCTACAATGTTTCTCTTCCGGACAAGGCAGCCATGGAGGCTTACATCAGTGACTCTCTGGCAGCAGGGCTCATTCGACCCTACTCTTCCCCGTGGCAGCGGGGTTCTTCTTCGTGAAGAAGGGTGATCTCAGGCCCTGCATTGACTACCACCAGCTTAACGACATCACTATCAAGAACAAATACCCTCTTCCACTCATGAGTTCCACTTTTGAGCCCCTCGCTGATGCTACCGTCTTCGCTAAGTTGGACCTCCGGAGTGCCTACCACCTTGTCCGGATCCGGGAGAGAGAAGAGTGGCAAGGCCTCTCACCAACCCCCTGCCGGCCCGCTGCATCCACTCCCCATGCCCAGCCATCCATGGTCCCATTTCTCATTGGATTTCATTACTGGCATGCCCCCCTCCCGGGGTAACACCGTCATCCTGACCATAGTGGACCGATTCTCCAAGGCGGTACACCTGTTGGCTCTTCCTAATCTCCCCACATCTGCCGAGACTGCTAACCTCTTTATGAGGCATGTTTTTAGGCTACATGGTGTGTTGGGATTCCAGAAGCCAGCTCAAGCAAGCCACTACTCGCTGCTCATCTCCATTCATCTCCGCTACTCTCTCTCATTCGTTAAATCGCCCACTGGGCTTCAACTTGCTCCCTGCCTCCTGAGTTGTGCATTGGGGTTCTGGGACTGAAACATAACTATATTGCCCATTTGCAACAGACTATGAATGCGCCATTCATCCCTCCCACCTGTCACATTAGTGGGGTTGAAGAGAGAAGGGCTCTTTCGTTGACAAGAAGATTTTTGTCAAACAGGTAACATCAGCGGCAAAAAATCTTCAACAGCCTTCGAAAGAAGCATCGGAGACATAACTTCTTGCCCTTGACCTTATACTTTGTTCCTCCATTGACCTCGCTCTCATTGTGATCAGGGGAGGTTGGTCCTGCATTGGCCTCCTGCTCATTCTGATCAGGGGAGGAGGCTTCTTCTTTGGTCTCCTCCTCTTTCTGCTTAAAGGAGTCCTTTCCCTGACAGGAGCAGGTCTTAGGTGTAACTCTGTAAAGAACAAAACTCTCGTCATTACACTGTTAATACACTGTAATATCCATGGAGCTCTCCATTGTGCAAGATGAACTTGTGTCCGAGCTGATGATGAAATCAAAGAAATTTAAGTAGGTGAGTAAAGATATATGATACCATAAAACACACACGCCACCACTGTCTGTAGTCTTAATGCAAAGCCTTTTTTTTCTTCTTTTTTTTTTAATGAGAGCTTGGCTGGTACTGTTTGGGGTACTGAAAGACAGTCAGACTCAGCTTTCTTCTAATGGAATTCATACAGAAAGACAATTGATAAATGCACAACCAACTCTTTGCATCTCTCATCTCATCATCAGCCGCTTCTCCGGGGTGGCGTCACAGTGGCAGCAAGCTAAGTAGGGCACTCCAGACGTCCCTCTCCCCAGCAACGCCCTCCAGCTCCTCCTGGGGGATCCCAAGAAGTTCCCAGGCCAAATTGGACATATAGTCCCTCCACCGAGTTCTAGGTCTACCCTGGGGTCTCCTCCCAGTTGGATGTGCCCGGAAAACCTCCAGAGGAAGGCGCCCAGGAGGCATCCTAATCAGATGCCCGAACCAACTCAACCAGCTTCTTTCAACACGAAGGAGCAGAGGCTCTAATCCAAGCTCCCTCCAGATGTCCGAGCTCCTCACCCTAAGGCTGAACCCAGACACCCTACTGAGGAAACTAATTTCAGGCACTTTTATCCGCGATCTAACGCTTTCAGTCACTACCCAAAGCTCATGACCATAGGTGAGGGTTGGAACGAAGATTGACTGGTAAAGTAAGAGCTTTGCCTTCCAGCTCAGCTCCCTCTTCATCACAATGGTCCAGTACAACATCCGCATTACTGCTGATGCTTCACCAATCTACCTGTCAATCTCCCCCTCCACCCTACCCTCACTCGTGAACAAGACCCCGAGATACTTGAACTCCTTCACTTGAAGCAACAACTCATCCCCAACCCGGAGGGAGCAGTCCACCATTTTCTACTAGAGAACCACGGCCTCTGACTTGGAGGTGCTGACTTTCAACCCGGCCATTTCACACTCAGCTGCAAACCGCCCCAGTGCATGCTGGACGTCGCGTTCTGATGAAGTTAATAAAACCACATCATTTGCGAAGAGCAGAGATGCAATTCTGAGGTTCCCAAAACGGACACACTCCTCACCTTGGCTGCGACTTGAGATCTTTCCATGAATATCACAAACAGAATCGGAGACAAGGGACAACCTTAATGGAGTCTTATGCCCACCGAAAACGTGTTTTACTTTGTGCCGAGAATGCGGGCACAGCTTTTACTTTGGTTATACAAGGACCGGATGGCTTGTAGCAACTGCCCCAGTACCCCATTCTCCCACAACACCTCCCACAGAGTGCCCCGGGGTACATTACATTGCGTTCACAAATAATATACATTACATTCATAACATGAACAACCAACTCTATCCACCCATATGAGTCCACAGACAGAGCTGTGTAATGCACCCTTACTTGAAGTTGTAGGAGACGTCATCCTCAGAGTAGTCTGTGGTGATGAACGGATGCTGCAGAATGTCATGGGGTGTTATTCTCTGGCTGGCATCCATCTGCAGCATTTGCTTCACCAGGTCTACAAACATCTCTCCCTCCTTGTACCAATATTTAGATGGCAAGAACTGGAAGTTTATCAGACAACAAGGGTCAAGATTATTTCAAATCACTCTTCTGGATCATGGCAATAACATGACATAACATAAATGGTGAAGGACATAAATGGTGAAGGATGAAAAGAGATCACTTACACGCTGAATTCCATCAAGCTTCAGGTGATATTGTCTGCTCCTCGTCCGGACCCCGCTTTCTGCTTGATATTCCTGCGGCGTCTACAAAGAGAAGAACATTCATCATGACATTACTATCATAACTACAGTGAACCAAGCAGACCAATAGACAATGGGACTTACATGTGAGCCTCTAAGACCAGCTCCATTTGAGTAGGAAGGTGAATTATAGTACCTTGAGTCTCCACCCTGGCTTGGAGGACTTGGGGGAAACCTCCTTGAAATAACGGAATATGTTCCGTCCTGCTTCGAGGAGATGGTCTGCTGGCTGTTCCTGTGTCTCCACCATGTATCTCATCTACACACAAAATACAACATATTATGACATAGGCCCAGATAAAGGGTGTGACCTCTACATTTCCTCAGTCACCTCTAGAGAAAAACTGACCAGCAAACATCTCTCACACCCTTTGGCCTGTAAAACCCCTTTCACACTGGACAAAAAACCCGCTAATGTCTGCCTTTGGTCAATGTAAAAAGTTGGATGTTGGCAGGTTTTTTTTTGGCCAGTGTGAAAGAGGTATAAGTTATATTGACAAGACATAGTGAGGTCTTATACTGGACACATTAACGGCTAAAATACTTTCCATAAGCAAACCACATATACTGTGTTAGAAAATAGGATGTACTGAGAGGGCCTTGTCTTATCAATAAAAACAATAGATGCATAAGAGAAAAATACAGCTCAACCATACAAACAAAAAGCCTTACAAACAAAAGAAAGGTTATTTCTGTAAAATGGCAACAGGATGTTGCTAATCTGGTAAACTGGGTGCCTTCTCCAATTTCATGGTGTTGTGACTTTGTTTTTAAAATATCTAAACAATTACACCTTCACAGGAAAAACGTAAAACCACCTCTTAACTACTTGGAGATTTGTGTTTTATTAGAAACACAAAACAATAACTGAAAAGTGTTAAATTGAAGTACTTACCATTTCATAACTGTTCTGCCCAGGGTACAGATACAAACCGATGGCCATTTCGGCAGCCACACACCCAAGAGCCCAGACATCGATCGCCTTAGTCAAGGGGAGCTCGAGGAACATTTCTGGAGGGCTGAGAGGAGACAAAACACCAACACATCAGTCATGAAAACTCCACGCACTACCACAACTACTCCCAACTACACTAAACTACTCCTTCATGTTCTCTGCCACTCACTTGTACTGTCGGGTACCAAGTCTTACTACCACTGCTATCTCTGACGTGTGAAGAGATAGGCCAAAGTCAATTATTTTGACCCTCAGGGGCCTCTGTGTGTGATCCACCGCCATCACATTGTCAGGTTTCAAGTCACCATGAATGAGTCCCATGTCGTTCAGGTGATGAACTGCTGTGGCCACCTGAGAAGTTATGAGAAATTCACATTCAGTAAATGAATCAAAAGTTTTACAAAACATTGATTTAGTTATCCCTCTTTATATATTTATCAATTGTCACTTAAGATGGAAGAAACTCTGTAAGTATGTAGTATGTATGTCTGTCTGTCTTTGGATTTTCTCAACAACTGTTCATTTGATAGACTTCACACTTGGCGGGTGATTTGCTGAGGACCCACGGAAATGCAGTGTCAAGTGTGAAGTTGTTCAGGCGAGCAGTTCTCTAATTAGCTTAGGCTAAGGTTAGTATGCTATACGTTCGTGCCAAACGCACAGACATGGTGAGGTCGTGGGTATAAATACCGCAGCTCAACTGTCCCCAAATTTCAGATTACATATTTCCACAACAGGTGCAAGTTGAATGCACCTGCTGGGGATGAAGCCAAAGTTTAGAGGTTCTTTCAATGGCTCCATGTGTATGAATACATTAGCATGAGAAGAGCAAAGATCAGCTGACCTGATGCAGAATGCCGCTGATCTCCTTCAAAGGCAGAGGTTTGTGCTTTCTGAGTTCAATGAGCTTCTTTAGGTTCATGTCCATGTGTTCAAATTCCAGACAGATGTAGTCCAGGTGGATGAACCAGCCGCTCCACCGCACAAAGTTGCATTTATCTGCATCCCGGGCCCTCAGCCTGGTGAGTATGGCTATCTATGAATATGGTGAGCAAAAACACAGCTTTTAAGAGCAAGTTAAGGAAGATACTCTGGTACACAAACTTGAGTAAAAAGTCTCCTGCTTTACCTCTTTCTTTGCCAGTCCGATCATACCGGGGCCCTTCTTTATGATTTTCACAGCCACGGTTTTGCCACTGCGTGACTGCACACACTTGGTGACCTTGCCGAAGCCGCCTTCTCCAATGAAGTCCTGCACCAGATAGTTGCTGGAGGTGCCACACAGCACACCACCTATTTGAATCTGGAAGGACCCTGGTGGTGGAGAGTCCTCTTTCTTTGGAGTACCCATCTGAACACAGGAAAGAATGGATACACACAACATACAGGGTTAGCATCTTGTGTCATAAAACAAGACAACTTCAACAACATACACCTTTGAACAAATCTATATAACTAAGACTTAATATTTTCCATATTTATCTGTGTTGTATAGGAGAAACAACAGCGAGATTGTAACCATTAAATTCAGCATTAGGATGCTGTACCAGCCTTTGTATTGTGTTTTTTAACACATCCCTTCACATGTCAGGGAACTTTTCAAATCCTGTTATATTATAACATAATGGAAGGAATCTCTGTATGTACGTATGTATGTATTCTGTTCTTCGATCCTTCGATTTATTCGCCAACCATTCATATTCAGATTCAGACAACTTCATTTATCCCAGAAGGGCAATTTAGTTTTACAATCTACCCAGACCATACACAAACTCACAGACAAGCAGCAATCAGCAGTATGTCAGAGACAACAGATAGATCAGTACATCGGTAAGAGATGCACACTGTCG
The DNA here is from genome assembly GCF_029633865.1 of Lampris incognitus. Taxonomy (NCBI): domain Eukaryota; kingdom Metazoa; phylum Chordata; class Actinopteri; order Lampriformes; family Lampridae; genus Lampris; species Lampris incognitus. Next base: position 66,046,238 of record NC_079214.1, read on the forward strand.
CCCTCGTGTGGCCGTGCATGCAGACTCACAGGAGGGCCAGGTAAAGGACAAAAATTCCCATGTTAAAAGAATAGAATGAACAAATAATAAAGAAAGCACTGCTGGGATGGGATCCAGCATCCCCGCAACCCTGAGAGCAGGATAAGCGGTTTGGATAATGGATGGATGGATAAATGAAGCATCCTATGATGCATTGCACGTTACATTACCAATACAGGATTCAGTGAACGTATAGGCTTGCAAGCCATGTGAAAAACAGACAAAGGTATAAACCAACTATTGGGGTTTAAAACAAAATAAAGCACTCATTTAAAGTGATGTAGCTGGGTGGGAAAATATGATTGTAATCATTAACGCCACCAGATGGCACTGTCTCAATTTGGGTAACCCCCCTGTGACCGCAAAGGAAATTTGTTTGCCTAGAGGGCGCTATAGCGCCGGCCTGAGGGCATTACAGCGAAGTCACTGGACAGCACGTGGTCAGGTTGGCTAATAATTCCTTTTGCTTTCAGGGCCACACGTTTCTCCCAGAGGGAGCACAAGTCTCTCTGCTGGACTGCGATGATCTTGGAGCAGACCTTAACACTACAACAACCGGGATTTCACTCCTACCTAAAACGACCGTGGGTGGTCAAAATGACCGCCGGTTTTTAAACTCTATTTTCCGTCGAGATAAATAACCAGTTGAGATATTAACGCATTACACATGTTAGTGTGTCTGTTATGAAACTAACTGACACCAAAATTAACATTTTAACAACTATAATACTATTTCTAAACAATTTAAAATGGCCGCCGTCCAACGCCTGTAAGTACTGCAACGCGTCGGTGGTTGTCATGGTGCGTCTGTACCCACACACGTTGGCAATAATCGAATATCAAATTTAGACTATTACTCTGCACCGCAGAACGCTAGGTTTTTTTAGTTTTAGGAAAGAGCAATGAGCTTCGAGAAGGAATGAGGATGAGCGGCTGTTGAGAAAACCGATGGACATACATACATACATACATACATACATACATACATACATACATACATACATACATACATACATACATACATACATACATACATACTACATACATACATACATACATACATACATACATATGTAAACTACTAATAACACACGTTAGCCCCTAGCTAACAGGTCTGACCCTTTAGCCGAACGGTTAGTGATGTCGCCTTGTGGCGCAGTACACCCCGTATCGAATCCCGCACCGGGCAAGAAAATAACCGGTTATACATACATACAGGCTGACAAATAGGCGTACTATCGCCTTAATTACTGTGCGTAACCCACATTGTGGTCGGAGAGGAAAAGACACCGCAATGGGCACTAGTGATGGTTAGTGAAACTAATGACAAGAGTACCGAAGAATAATTTCTTTTTTTTCTTTCTGATGACGCCCAGTTTGTGTTCCAGAGGGTGGTGTGAGTCGAAAAGTAGATATTGGTCTGTGTGTGGTAGGTTTCCTGTAAACCCCGCAACACACTCCGACAAAGACTGGTTCATCCCAAAGACCGTGTACCACACACCCGGAAAAGCAATCTGGTGTATGCTGTGCAATGCAATGAGGATTGCACTGACCTATACATAGGAGAAACCAAACAACCACTACACAAACGGATGGCTCAACACAGAAGGCCAAACTCCTCAGGACAAAACTCAGCAGTCTATCTACACCTAAAGGAGAAGACATACTCCTTCGAGGACAGCAACGTACACATTTTGGACAGAGAAGATAGATGGTTTGAAAGAGGGGTGAAGGAAGCCATCTATGCGAAAGTGGAAAAACCCTCCCTCAACAGAGGAGGAGGTCTGCAACACCACCTATCTCCCACTTACAATGCCGTCCTTTCATCTCTACCCAGGAGACTCAAGAAGCCTCGCCTCCAAGAACAACAGTCGCTCACTAACGGCTCCAACGACTCATGACCACTGAATGGAGCACTAACGAAGTCGAAACTAACACCCCCAACGACCGTCGCTGCTAAACATCGGGTCACAAAGAGCCATGGACATCTACAGCTCTGATAACGACTCCAAAGAGGATAAATATCTGAGTCTCATCACCAGCCAGTCAGACTAGCTTGGTCTAGTCAGAAAGGCACGAACTGTTGAAGCCTCTTGGACGAGAGGCGAAACGTCTTCACGGATATATACCAAGTCCAGTTGCACTTGATTCAATTCCTTTGGATAACCATGACCTGGATGAATGAGAATATTCACAGACATCTGTTGTCTTGTTTCACTCCGTTTATTGTAAAGCGACTTTGAGTGTTAGAAAAGCGCTATATAAGATTGATTTCTTCTTCTTCTTCTTCTTCTTCTTATTATTATTATTATTATTATTATTATTATTATCATTATTATTATTATTATTATTATTATTATTCATGACTTAAACTTACAGAAACACTTATAAACGAGTAAACATGAAATGTAATAGATACTGGGAGTATGCTGGGCTACATTAAAGTCCATTTACACTCCCACCAAATCATCAGGGCCTTTAAATGACAGTATTGAACGTGAAGCACAAATGATTTCTACAGTCAATAATGACCTCTAACTGGTAAGGCTTGTTAAACATTATCGTTGCTTTTAAGAAAAAACTTTCAAACTGTTAAGATTGTGAAGTGAAGCAGGAATTCACACAGTCTGTAAGAGCAGGACCAGCTTTTGCACTGGACGCTCAACGATGGATGGCTTGCCTGAATGCTGTCCCTCCTTAACCATCTTCTTGTCTCTGAGACAAATCTTTACCTTTCTCACAAGTCCATCTTTACCAGTCACTGTGTCCACAACTCTGGCTAACCTCCACTCGTTCCGTGGGAGGTCGTCTGTCTTCTCCATGACGATGTCACCAACCGTGAGGTTTCTCCATGGATTATGCCATCGTTGTCTGGTGGCGATATTAGATAGATACTCCTTCTTCCAACGACTCCAGAATTGCTCAGCAAGATATTGAACATGATGCCACCTCTTACGAGCATAATTGTGCTGTTTGATGAATCTGCCGGGAGATGGCAAGGCTGCCATAGACTTCATTGTGGGCAGGTGATTGGGAGTTAGTGGTTCCCGACTATCTGGCTCACTCAAGTGATCAACTGTGAGTGGACGACTATTTACAATAGCCATAGCCTCATAGAAGAATGTCCACAGTGAGGCGTCATCCAGCCTGCCAGATGAAAGTGAGAGAGTGGAACGAATAACATTCCTCACTGTTCTAATTTGCCTCTCCCATACACCACCTGTATGACGTATGACTTGAATGGGGGAGCATTCATGATGAAATCACGCTGCTTTTCAGCCAGAAATGTGTTGAGACGACTTGTGTCCACTTGACTTAAAGTGTCACAAATTTCATTTGCAGCTCCAACAATGTTAGTTCCTTGATCACAGCTTATTTGACACACTGCCCCTCTCATGGCAATGAAGCAGCGATGTCCATTAATAAAGGCATCTGTGGACATATCATCCAACATTTCCAAGTGAATGGCTTGACAGGGAAGGCGTGTGAAAAGAAGGCCGTATCGCTTGTGAACTTGCATGCTTGCTTGGTGAGAAAAGGACCAAAACAGTTCATCCACATTAAGTGAATGGTGGTGATGGATCTACCTGTTCTGACGGCAGATCTGCCATACTCTGCCCTTCTGTGTATCTTCTGAGTTTTCGACACTTAACACACTGATGCACATATGATGCGACAGCTCTGTTCATTCCCTGAATTGAGAATCCGTTTGCTCTTATCTCATTAATAGTTAGGCCTTTACCCTGATGTTGGACCTTTTCATGATAATGAGCTGTTATCATTCTGGTGATTGGGTGATCCTTTGAGATGATCACTGGGTGTTTCAAAGAAGGAAGTGATGCATTTTTCAATCCTTCTCCCACCTTGAGGAGTCCATCTTGATCAAGGAAAACGTCAAGCTGAAACAGTTAGCTCTGAGATGGAAGTGGAATCCTCTTTTTGAGCATCCTTATCTCCTCTTCATATGCTTGTCTCTGTACATCTCTTATGATGATGTGCCGTGCACTCTCTCGTTCTTGGACAGTGCTGGGACATGCTGATTTGTCTTTCTTGGCACAGCGGAGGAGACGTGCTATGGCTTGAGTGGCTCCGTATCAAGAGGAAAACTTTGACAGCCGGTCTGAGAGACTTACATGTTCTGTTTTCAGTGTATTCAGTGTCTGGATCCTTTTGACGTCTACATCTCCGACTGGTATTCCTGTGATGACTTCTGCAGCTGGAGGTATCTCGTTCTCCCATAAGAATTTAGGTCCTGTAAACCAGTGGTTCCCAACCTGGGGTCCATGCACTCTTTTGGGGGGGGGGGCGCCAAAGATTACAGGGGGTGTACGAGGCTTTTCTGCTCTGAGGTTGTCAAAGTGCACATGATAAATAAAAGCATAATGACTTACTTACTGGATAATTTATTTCATACAAAAGTCTGTATATAAAAATATGTAAAAAGGTACATTTTTGCCCCCTCCCCCTTCTAAAATGTAGTTTGGGCTACACCTAGTTACCACACCTCTGTGACCCGTCAATCTATGCTATTAAACTGAGCAGCCAGTGTTGTCAGGTAGCTACTCAGCTAGCAGCTAATGTTAGCGCATCTTGGTTTGTTCCTGCAGTCAGCAGCAGCACTTTATGAATGAAACAACATGGTTGAGAAACATAAAAGTGCGGATGACTCAGTGTCAAGAAAGAAAGTAAGGCTTTATTTCGAGAGCTACCTTAACTTTGGTTTTATGGAAGGACATGACAAGTCTCGGCCAGAATGTGTCATGTGTGGTGAGAAACTACTAGCTCATGACAGCATGAAGCCAAGCAAAATGATAAAGTGATATGATAAAGTGAAAACCATCCCACTCTCTGACCACACCATCAAAGACAGAATTGATAAAATGGCTGGAGATTGTCCGAACCAGCTGTGCGAGAAGCTTAGGAATGTTCCTTTTGCCTCTCAGTTGGATGAAACGACAACAGTGTCAGAAGAGTCCGTGCGCATCGTTTATGTTCAGTATGTTGACAGTGATGACTTGAAACAAGACATACTTATGTCTACCAATCTAACCACAGCAACAACAGGCCAGGATATTGTTATGGCTGTGGACTCGTAACTCTCATCCAACAATCTGCCCCCCGAGAACCTTGTTGTGTGCTGCACGGGTGGGGCTGCAGCTACAATGAGCTTGCTGAGCTTCAAGCCGACTTGGTGTCAAAGAAACATTTCCAGGAGAACGGACACAAAAAGTTTTGGATAGTCAAAGGACACGCTGTTGTACCCAGACTGGCCAAACAGGGTTATTCTGCCATTCAAAAATCTGCCAGACAATGCTCAGGATGTGGTGTGAGTCTGTGGTGGCCGGTGCTCTCCTGTTTGCTGTTGTGTGTTGGGGCAGCAGGTTGAGGGTAGCGGATGCAAACAGGCTCAATAAACTGACCCGCAAGGCCGGTGACATTGTGGGGGTGGAGCCGGACTCTCTGGCGGCGGTTTCTGGGAGGAGGACGCTGTTGAAGTTATGTGCCATCATGGACAATGTCTCCCACCCACTCCATGACATGCTGGTTGGGCACAGGAGTACTTTCAGTGATAGACTCATTCTGCCGAAATGCACAACAGAGCACCCCAGGAGGTCATTCGAGCCCATGGCCATCGAACCTTACAACTCCTCCGTCAGAGGGCCAGACACTCTGAGTTAATGGACGTTGGACTGGCCCCTTCATTTGTTTTACCTTGTTGGGTTTGGCTTGTGCTGTTGTCTTGTGCTGCGGTAGTGCAGTATAGACAGGGTGTTGTGTGCACCATGCTTGTTGATATATGTTATTCTTATTTCTATTTCTTATTTTATATTTCATTTCCATTTGTTTTTCTTGTTTCTATTTGTTTCTATTTTCTTGTTATCTTGTATCTTGTTAGTTTTTAGTTATTAGAGCTTGAGTGTCCGTAGTAGAACCCAATTTCCCCTCGGGGATGAATAAAGTGTTCTGATTCTGATTCAGTACTACACATGTGTCTGAGACAGCCTTCAGTGCCCTTGTAACAATAAAAACAAAAGCCTGCAACAGACTCCATGTAGACCAGGACTTCAGGCTGGCTGTCACAAGCATCGCACCTGACATCCCATCCCTGGTCACAGGTACACAAGCCCTAGGTGGCCATTAGTTTCTGAATAAACAGGATGGCACAAACTCAGTATAAAAATGTAAGGAGGAAGTTATTGTTACTGTGACTGTGTGAGCCAAATAACACACAGTGCCCGTCAAAAAACCCCAGTGTTATTAGTTTCTGAATGAACAGGATGGTCCAAACTCAGTAAAATTGTTACTGTTAGAGTCAAAATAACACACAGGCCTACTGTCTGTCAAGAAACAGTGTTGACAACTTTACATGATGTGCATGCGGATGTCAGATTACAACAGTACTATTATGTTGTTGTTTCAGTGAGCCGGCCTACTGTGTTGGGTTGTGGAGATGACGACAGGAGTAATAATTCATTCATTCATCATCAGCCACTTCTCGCAGTGGCAGCAAGCTAAGTAGGGCACTCCAGACGTCCCTCTCCCCAGCAACGCCCTCCAGCTCCTCCTAGGGGATCCCAAGGCGTTCCCAGGCCAGATTGGACATGTAGTCCCTCCAGCGAGTTCTGGGTCTACCCCGGGGTCTCCTCCCAGTTGGCCGTGCCCGGTAAACCTCCAAAGGAAGGTGGCCAGGAGGCATCCGGATCAGATGCCCGGACCACCGAAACTGGCTCCTTTCGATGCGAAGCAGCAGCAGCTCTACTCCGAGCTCCCTCCAGATGTCTGAACTCCTCACCCTGTCTCTAAGGCTGAGCCCAGACACCCTACGGAGGAAACTCATTTCAGCTGCTCGTATCTGCGATCTCACCCTTTCAGTCACTACCCAAAGCTCATGACCATAGGTGAGGGTTGGAACGAAGACTGACCGGTAAACTGAGAGCTTTGTCTCCTGGCTCAGCTCCCTCTTCACCACAACAGTTTGGTACAACGTCCGCATTACTGCTGATGCTGCACCAATCCGCCTGTTAATCTCCCGCTCCACCCTACCCTCACTCATGAACAAGACCCCGAGATACTTGAACTCCTTCACTTGAGGCTGCAAGTCATCCTCAAATGTATTGATATTTTGATGTTTCTCTGAGCCTGAGTGCGACGACCTCAGGCCTACTCTGTTGGGTTGTTAAAAGAAAAGTTAAGCTCATACAAGATGAGAGACATTTAAACAGATGTTCTGAGGAGGGAAACGAGACATTTAGGTGGAAAAAACTATAACTGATGTTAATTTTTGCAAATAAATATTTGGAATGAATCACTTTTCTCTTGGTGTGTGTGCGGGCCGGAAAGGGGGGGGGGGGGGCTCAGCTTTTCTTAGAAACAAGTGGGGCAGGGGGCTCCGAGGGAAAAAGGTTGGGAACCACTGCCTTAGCACACCATCACACTTTCTCTGCATTCAGAATAACCACATGGTCACAGTTTTCAGTAGTCATAGATTTACTTCTAACACCGCATGGAAGTGACCTTTTATACTTGTGTATTTCCAGAAAACATACAGGCTATTCATTTTCAGGACTCCTATCCCTGTTGAGTGTTTCTTTTGTGTGTCAGTAGTTGATGATATACACAATGTGTAAGTGTGCGGTTCAAGTAACTGTTGAAGCAAGATAACGTGACAAATAAATAATCTTCTAAGGGGACGTCGATTCCTGGTAAAGCTGTAGGTCATCATGTATTTATACACAGTTACTTCAGTGCAGGGCTGTTGGCATAGAATAAGCCACACCAGTGGCGGCTGGCCAGTACAGGGCGCCGGGGCGTCGCCCCCTTCAAATATCAAGAGATGAAAATCTACTTGAACAAGTTAAACATAATTCGGTTGTATAATGCAAATAATTATGAGATAAAAGTGTTGTCAGTCTGTGAGCGCCTGTCAGCAGCATTAAATACTGGTTCAGATGGTGTTTGGTTGATTTCTGTCTGAATACATATACTTCCTGTCTGAATACATATACTTCCTGTCTGAATACATATACTTGCTGGGTGAGGGGCGCCGGCCAAGCCATACCTTATGTAAGCCCTCAAACTTGTGGCGAGCAGGTGACCCGAGGCTGCTGTCTGATTGGTTTCTTCAGATTTCCCACGGGGCGCAGTTCTGTGCCGCCCCAGACACGCCCACTTGTATTACCAGCCAATTGGAATTGTTTTAATGTTTTTTGATTTAATGTAAATGGACAACTCCCGTGGCTGTCAATCATGTTCACACCCACCCTGACGCCTCGTCTCGACTGTCAATCATCCACCGCCTACGAACCCTGATAAACTCTATAGGCTACATTGTCCTTCTTAATAACTCTGTGACAGTGTGGACACTAAAGCAGCTGTCAGGTGTGCTGCGCCAAGGTAAATTGTGCCCCCCCCCCCCCGAAAAAAAATAGCACCAGCCGCCAGTGAGCCACACAATCAAGTTGCGAAGCAGATAGGGGAGTGCTTAAGGGACCACCGAGGGGTCCTGTTTTGATGGAAGGCAGAATTTTTTTTATATGTTTGAACGCTATGGGGTGGGGGCACATTTGGAATTACACTATGAGGGGTAGGGTACTGTCGTCTGAGCTCACTTCCTGAAATGTGCCACACCAAAATGTGTCCTTCCCACTACTTTGTGACCCCTTGTATAAATTTCTAGAATGGCCACAGTGACCCCCCCCCTCTGTGTGTGTGTGTGTGTGTGTGTGTGAGAGACTCTCACACACTCCCTATTACTGCCCTCCCTAGATGTTTAGTAGGGTGTCTCCTTGGAAACCGGATAAGCAGGTTGAAAACACTCCACTCTTCAGACCTCATTTGTGATCAGTGAGTCTGAACAGAGGAGGGCTCTCGTTTCTCTCCTGGGCAGCAGAGAGGAGACGAAGGTAAGAGAGGCTGCAGCACTGCTGCGTGCGTGCGTGTTTGCGTGCGTGTGATGACTTTCACATCGCATATATTGACTTTTCAGGAGACACGCCTTACATATTTGACAGAAGAATTTATCTTATTGCAATATGGTCCACATTATGCTTTTTACTACTACTTCACTACTACTCCGCTTTGTTACGTCTTTGGCATGCAGTTTTTATTTGGGTTTTTCTTTTCTTAACAAAGAAAATAGATAAAACTTTAGACAATTGTTAAGCATCGTTGGATGGAGCTTGATCCCGTCTCACTGGGAGGTTACTGAGGGTGTTGCAGAGCTCCGTGTGAGCTCTGTGAGCTGCGTGAGCTCTATATGATCTCTGTGTGATTTGCGTGAGTTCTGTATGAGCTGTGTGAGCTCTGTATGATCTCTGTGTGAGTTTTGCATGAGCTCTGTATGAGCTCTGTGAGCTCTATATGATCTCTGTGTGAGCTTTGCATGAGCTCTGTATGAGCTCTGTGAGCTGTGTGAGCTCTGTATGATCTCTGTGTGAGCTTTGCGTGAGCTCTGTATGAGCTCTGTGAGCTGTGTATGATCTCTGTGTGAGCTCTGCGTGAGCTCTGTATGAGCTCTGTGAGCTGCGTGAGCTCTATATGATCTCTGTGTGAGCTTTGCGTGAGCTCTGTATGAGCTCTGTGAGCTGTGTGAGCTCTGTATGATCTCTGTGTGAGCTTTGCGTGAGCTCTGTATGAGCTCTGTGCGCTCTGTATGATCTCTGTGTGAGCTCTGCGTGAGCTCTGTATGAGCTCCGTGAGCTGTGTGAGCTCTATATGATCTCTGTGTGAGCTTTGCGTGAGCTCTGTATGAGCTCTGTGAGCTCTGTATGATCTCTGTGTGAGCTTTGCGTGAGCTCTGTATGAGCTCTGTGAGCTGCGTGAGCTCTATATGATCTCTGTGTGAGCTCTATATGATCTCTGTGTGAGCTTTGCGTGAGCTCTGTATGAGCTCTGTGCGCTCTGTATGATCTCTATGTGAGCTCTGCGTGAGCTCTGTATGAGCTCTGTGAGCTGTAAGAGCTCTGTGTGAGCGCTGTGTGAGCTCTGTATGATCTCTGTGTGAGCTCTGTGTGAGCTCTGCGTGAGCTCTGTGAGCAAGATGCAATGTGAACTGGCACTTTGCCTTTGTCTCACACAGTTTTACAATGAAAGGTGGGGATACTTTTCTTGTTTGTTCTGAGAATCAGAATTGTAAATATGTTATGTGTATGGGATGAAAGGGGAGTGTTTTTTATAACCAAAGCATTTGGATTTTACAGTTCAGATAAAGAAAGGCCACGTTTGCTGTAGCTGTCTTGTGTCATAAAGTCTTCATGTGAATGCAAAGAGTTGGCACACTGCTGACCCACAATACCCAACAGAAAAAAAGAAAAAAAATATTTGTTTTAAAATACACAAAGGATTCTTGCAGTGTGTTTTTATGTGAATTTTTAAATCGCAAATAAGAAACGCTGCCTGGAAACGGCAAATAAAATAAAAAATGTCAGTGTCGGTGTCGCGACCGAGGGCTGCTTCCCACACCACAATAACCGGATCCGCCCAATACACAGGCAACACGCAAGAACACTAATAAATCATTACGAAGAGTTTACTCATGCAAGGCACAAATAACACAGGGCACATCTTAATCACTTATACAGCGGTGCATCTACTCCACACCACAAGGGGGGGGGGGAGTAATAATCAGTCCAATGTACTGGCCACAACAAAAAGGAGGCGAGTCAACCCACTGTCCAAAAGACTAATAGCAGCCACAGAGTCCACAGTCACCCAATCTAGGCTGGTGACGTCACGTTCCAGGGCGTAAATGGAACGGTGCCGTCTCGGTCAGGCCGAACGCCCCCAGCTGGCACTTCAGTGTGGGTGTAGCCGCTCTAGGCTCCGCCCCCAGCTACAGAGGAAGCACTACAGCAGGGCTCAGCTTCACGGCCTCACCGAGCCGAGGACGAAAAGCAACAGAATGGAAACACAACTTCCCTTCATCTGGACGAGTCGAGAGCGTTGTGCACAGAATGGCCACCCGTCGCTCGTCTAGAGCAGCGATTACAACATTAAGCAGATGGCAATGCGGCGCCAACCTTCCTGAATTAAATACGTAACATAAAACAAAACATAAATAGCACAGCACACCACTTCCGGTGTGGGAAGCTGGCGGCGCGAACTCACGTTTGCAGCGGCCTCACCCAGTACCGTCCATGCAGTGTCTTTCTCCACGTCTACATTTAAGTTTGTGTCTTAGTTTGATGGCTGGGAGAGCTGGTGCAGGATCGGCTGGGAGAGCTTGGTCTGCTGTGTCTTCTAGGCCCAGGGACCACGGCCCGTCCCGGAGCTGTGGCCAAAGAGAAAACACAGAGGGCGGTCTGACAGGATGCGGAAGCGGGGCAGGCTAAGCTAACCGCTAGTCCCTGCTGACCAGCAGTTCCGATAGCACCGATGGTGGTCTGACGGTGGCCTCGCCTGGCGTTGACTGTGTTTTTGGTGCCGTCGTGTGGAGTCTGCGGAGGTGTGTCGATGGTGTCTGGCTGGGAGAGCTGGCATTGGATCGGCTGGGGGAGCCTGGTCTGCTGCGTCCGGTGGGCCCAAGGATCACGGCCCTGCCCGGAGCTGCGTCCAAAGAGGAAACACCGAGGGCGGTCTGACAGGACGTGGAAGCAGGGTAGGCTAAGCTAACTGCTAGCCCATGTAGACCGGCAGTTCCAACAGTAATCCAGGCTGGCATTCGTTCTCTTGGGCATTGTTTTTGTTGCTTAGTTTGCGTTTAGTTTGGATATGCGTTCTTAGTTTTGATATCTACATTTATGGTACGGTGGCCCGGTGGTAGCGCTGTCGCCTCACAGCAAAAGGGTCCTGGGTTCGAACCCCGGGGTTGTCCAACCTTGGGGGGGGGTCATCCCAGGTCATCCTCTGTGTGGAGTTTGCATGTTCTCCCTGTGTCTGCAGTGGGTTTTCTCCGGGTCCGGTTTCTCCCACCATCAAAAAGACATGCATGTTAGGGTTAGTAGTCCTGTCTGTGCCCCTGACCGAGGCCATGGCGAGACGAACTGGATTTGTTTCCCGGGTGCTGCACGGCGGCTGCCCACTGCTCCTACCTACATACTAGCTAGGATGGGATCAAAGTAAAAGAAAAAAATGTATGTGGTCTACTTCGGATGTACGTGTTCTTGTAGTTTGTGGATATGTGTTTTTGTGCTGCACTGCTGTGGGCTGGGGGAAACGATATTTCGTTTCATTTCATGTAGGCAAGCGCACGAAGTGAAATGAAAACGTGCTCCTGATTCCTGATAACATTTTCTTTTTTGACTTCAAAAGTCTGTTTAGAATTTGCAATACACACACAAAACAGAAGCCAGTGTTTGCATTGGTTTCTTGCTCCATAATAAACTGTAGTCGCTCCCCAGGAAGGACCAAGTCGAGGAAAATTCAGTGATACGTCATCTCTAAAGCTCGAGTTATAGATGGGGGTTTATGCGCACGCGTCGGCGCTGTGTTTTACTGCTAGAAGGTCTGTCATATATTGACACGTTTATCTAGTTTTTAGCCTCAACTTTACGTTGCTTCTAACAACTTTTAACTAATTCTATGGTTTGCCTGTAATATTTTCTGGATTCTGTCGGACCATCGGTCGTTGCACGGACTTGATCGCATTGTAGTCTCCGACTCTGTAGTTCTGTGGCGAGAGCTGTCTGGACTCAGCCCTCTGCTGTGGCCATAATTGGCGGTTTTATTTTTATTTATTTATACTTCCCGGTCCCGGGTTAACAATGGCCGCCATTGGTGCTGTGCCCTCACAGGATACCGATGAAAACTGTACAATCCGCCGTGGTGACCCCCCGAGAAACGAGCTGAAAGAAGAAGAAGATACTCCCTCGCTGAGCGTTTTGTTTGATTTCTGGAAATACGGCCGCGTTCCCATGTTCAGTCTTCAGGCCTCGGAGAAAATGCCTCTCCTCTCCTCTCCCTCCACTGAATGCACCAGCTTCAGCCAGAAAATCACAGAGCTTGAAAAGAGAATCTCTCTACTCTACCAAATACAAGAGGATGAAAAACTTACTGACTCTCTGTTTGCTGCTTCCCAAGCTGATGTCCTGGAACCGGCTGACAACCACAACCAGGGACACGAGACGCGCTGCGAAGCGGCTTTGGAACATAATGAACCCCAGGCTGATGACTATGCAGACACTATTCCCTGGTCCGGCCCGAACCCACTTGAGACCGACACCACATCGGATCTGGATACGTGTCACTGGCTAAACCAAGGTGCAAGACCAAAGACCTGTTCTATCCCTGCAGTGTCAAACCCCGAGTTCTGGACAGGCGTAAAAGAAGAGTCACGCACAACAAGCACAGTTCCACCGATGTCTCAGCAGAGGTTGGGCTGGAGAACACGTTTCTTATTCTGGATGAGCGGCCTGTCAGTGAGCACAATGCTGGTGCCACATTTAGCCCATGGCTTGCATCCTACTCAACGCCTAACCACCAGTCGTCCTGGGTTGAAGCGGTGTTCTGCGGTCACAAGAGAGACTTGGACTGAGCTGCCTCTCCCTCTTGCCCAAGGCTCTCCACCTGCTACGCGACGCTGTCTGACACCACACCGGTCAACCCAGCCGATGCTCCTGTTCCGAGCCCACAACGGTGTGTGCTGACACGGCAGCTTCCACGTGTAACCCTGTTGAAATGTATTCATTATTATAAGATATCATTTTGAATAAATAATTTCATAGTTTAATAAATAGAATTTACGGTTAAAATGTTAAGATTCATTGACCAGCAATGAAGTTATGATTTTGCTCAATGAGAGAAATGCATATTTGGTAATGTTCATTTAAAAATGTTAAATATTTGTTGTGTAATAACATATGTGAAAATGCTTTAAAAATGCCTGTAAGTATAGGAAGAAAGAGGTACACAAAAGTTTTGTGAATTTAGTTTATTTCTGAAACTCTGGTGAATGAGCCAATCACATTGGAGGTAACTCAAAGGACAAGGAAGCGAGTGGAGGGGAGAAACGGGAAGACCGTGTATGAGACGAGGGAGTTGAGAGAGAGCGACGATCGAGTAAGACGTGAGAAGCGTGTTCTGTGCTGAAAAGGGAAACACGAAATGTTATGTTAATGTGTACACCATTTTTAGTGAAAGTGTTCAACCAGGACTCTTATACTAAACTGTAATGGTGATGGTTCTGTCCGTTTTGAATGAACTACTCAGCACAAGAAGACAGAAAGAAGTTTAAGTTAGCTGCTGACTTAGTGGCGAGTGCTTTTGCATGGACTTCGCTAACAAGCTAGCGACCAGCGACCTCGACTAGTAAAGCCTGTGTGGAACTGCGAAACGGACGACGAACAAAGACCCCGACGGAGCCGGATAGCGTTGCCGAGTGGTGGACTTTGCCGAGATCGTCAGCTGCGTGAGTCTTCTCTTCATCGTGAATCTTCTTGTCATATCTCCTCCGGCTGCCGCCGCCTTGGGCCTTGTGTATTTGAGGCTACATTCCATTGAGTAAAGGTACCGTTCTTTTGTTTTTTGCCTGCATGGTGAAGCAGCCATTTTGTTTTTTGCCTGCGTGGTGAAGCGGCCATTTTGTTTTTTTTGTCTGCGTGGTGAAGCGGCCATTTTGTTTTTCGTCTGCGTGGTGAAGCGGCTATTTTGTTTTTTGCCTGCGTGGTGAAGCGGCCATTTTGTTTTTTGTCTGCGTGGTGAAGCGGCCATTTTGTTTTTTGTCTGCGTGGTGAAGCGGCCATTTTGTTTTTGCCTGCGTAGTGAAGCGGCCATTTTGTTTTTTGCCTGCGTGGTGAAGCGGCCATTTTGTTTTTTTGTCTGCGTGGTGAAGCGGCCATTTTGTTTTTTGTCTGCGTGGTGAAGCGGCCATTTTGTTTTTTGTCTGCGTGGTGAAGCGGCCATTTTGTTTTTTTGTCTGCGTGGTGAAGCGGCCATTTTGTTTTTTGCCTGCGTGGTGAAGCAGCCATTTTGTTTAAGGCTACAACGTTCACAAGCTACACTCAGGCCTGCATCATTTGAACTGGGTAGTTGAAAGTAGGCTAGGTTATTGCCGGCTATTTTCTTTTCTTGGGCCCTTATGTTTTCAATGTGTATGTGAATGCATTTGACTGGGAGATTTT
Source organism: Lampris incognitus (assembly GCF_029633865.1). Taxonomy (NCBI): domain Eukaryota; kingdom Metazoa; phylum Chordata; class Actinopteri; order Lampriformes; family Lampridae; genus Lampris; species Lampris incognitus. The sequence continues at coordinate 66,061,333 of NC_079214.1, forward strand.
AAAAGATATTTGAAAACGAAGCATTTAAACGCTGAACAATATTTTCTAAGTAAATATTTTATACTTTTTTTATAACACAGTTGTGGTGAATGACTACTTTTGATATTTTAAGTTAATTAAGAAAACGAGTATTTTCTGTTTAAAAGTGGAAGAGTGTTTACGGGTTACAAGTAATTCTAGACATTTTAATTTAATTCTAAAGTGTACGAATTGTTGCTTAAATAGTGATTTTGAATGAAAGAGTATTGCATATAGCCTAACAAGTAGTAATTACACACATACAAGTTAAACACTGATATGTTTATTAGTGAAACCCCACTTATTTGATTGATTGGATTGATGTTTTAAAGAACTCAGGATAGCCACCTCTCACTATAGCCAAGCCCGCTAGAGAGGCGCTGCACACACCTCCTGTAGCTAGGAGTGCTCAGGTGGCTTGCCACTCCACTGCAAAGCCAAATCATCGGCCCTCATCCCGGTCAGTGACTTCCCATCGTAAGACACTGAGAGAGGCCGTGCTCAGAAATGGAAGTCTTCCTTGCCCCTAGTCGGCAGGGAACCCTCTTGCAGGTCTGTTGTCGCTGCCTCGTCACAACATATGCCAGCCCAGACACCCCTTCATCAACCAGCGACATGAATACAGCCCGTGGAAACAGGTCATGGTCTCTCCAGCCCTGAGAACCCACAGCCATCATCGCCTCGTCCCCTCTTCTCCCCAACTACATTAACAGTGGTGGATTCCATCACCAGGAACATCCGTTTCTTTGACGCAGCTACACACTGTTTCCCTGGAGCCATGGTCCCTGTCGTCCTGGCTGAGCTCCCACAGCTTCTTAGCTCGCTCCCATCCTCTACCAACCGCGTGATAGCGCACGAGGGGGGCTAACGATGCAGCTTGTCAGTAGTCTGAACTAACTAGCAGGGATTTTAACAACCTTGTTAACCTTTTAAGTTCTTCTGGAAGCCCTATTTGTATTTTCGAGCCTGTCCCTATTCCCGTGGAGTAGGGCGCTTCAGCAGAATGCTCAGCCTCCGCACTTGGCTCCAGTCCGCCTGCAGAGCTCATAATTTGGGCTTCCTTGACAATTGTGATTTGTTCCGGGGATGCTTTTCTTTTTCTTTTTTCTAGAAGAGACAGTATCCACCCCCAACAAGCTGGGTGGCCGCATATTAGCGGCCAATTCTCATTACGCTGTGTGGTTCGGTATTCATGAATGACTATTTATTTAAACTCCACACAGTCCCCCAGGTTAGTTACATAGCTGTAGATTAAAAAAAACACAAACTTTTTTTTTACATAAAAACCATGATGTCTCCAGCTCGTTATCGCTCGATGCCCTGTGTAATCCAGCTCTTCTGAAGGTGAGTTCTCTCTCATCCCGTGACTCTTACAGTATTCCTGTTGGGATTAGACCACGACTTAATACCCTCTACCCTTTGCATTATGTGTCTTCAGCTGTCAGGCCAGATAATCTGATAACAGTCTGCTGTAGTGATCCAGTTCCAATCGAGTTTGCTCTTTCAAATGCCCAGTCCATGCTGTTGATGATGTTCACAGACACCCAGTCCATGTCAAATAAATCTTTCATTCTCAATGATTTAATACTTCCCTCATCCTTGACTTCCTATGTCTTTCCGACGCCTGGCTCAAACCTGGGCAGAGCCACCACCCAGCTATACTTTTCTGAATGTGCCTAGGTTAACAGGTCGTGGTGGGGGTATAGCAGCTGCTTTTAAGAACCATTACCCTTGTGTTCCTTTTACATTTGGTTATTTTAATAGTTTTGAAATCTTAACTTTTAAAATTGTGTGTGACGACCCAATTTGCTGTATAATCATTTATCGACCCCCCCCCCCCAATTCATCTACAGGTATTCTCAATGAATTCTCTGAGGTATTGTCCTCTCTTGTTCTTGAATTTGATAGATTGATAATCATTTTAATTCATTTGTCATGGATTTTTTTAAAAATATTTCTACATCTTTTAACTTTGTGCAGCATATCAGTGGCCCCACACTTAACCATGGGCACACCCTTGATTTAGTTTTCTCTTAATTCCCTGAACAAGATCGATTTTGTCTCTGACCATAAATGTGTTACCTTTGATGCTTCTTTACCACCTACTACAATACCTCATAAACATATGATTAAGTATCACATCTTTAATAAGCAGCCAGCAGCCATGTTTTCTAGTTACCTTTCCAGTCTGGCCAGCTGCCCTCCTCACTTCGCCAACATTAATGACCAAGTTAGTTGGTTTAATTATTTGTGTACGTCTGCCCTTGATTATTCAGCTCCATACACGTCCAGGGTTGTCCCAGTTCTTAACACAACCCCTTGGATCAATGAAAACATCCGTCAAAACAGAAGGGAATATAGGAAGGCCGAAGGCAGATGGAAAAAATCTACTCTTGAAGTTCATCGCCTCCATATGAAAGAGTTATTTTCGAAATTGAATCAGACAATTAAAGATTTGAGAGCTGGTTGCTTCTCTGACCTGGTTGAGAATAATGAACATAACCCTAGGTTTCTGTTTAGTACTATCAATCAGCTTGTGAATCCCTCTCTTCCTACCATTTCCGCCTGTTCTGCTAATGAGTGTAAAACTTTCTGGTCTTTCTTTGTTGACAAGATCGACGGTCTAAGGTCCAATTTTACCCCCACGCCCCCCCCCCCTTTCAGCTGTCCGATTTTAGTGTTGGAATTTGCTCCCATTTCTCTACAGTTTCCTTGTTAGTACTTTAATACTGTAGCCCGTATGCTTCCCTTCTCCCGTCCCTGTGATATAGTTCCAACAAAATGTTTAAAATCCATCCTCCCTGGCTTAGGTCACAGCCTGCTCTCTATCATCAACTGCTCACTCACATCCGGGTCCTCAAAAACCCTCTCTTAATCCAGCAAGAGAAGAATTGCAAGAAGAATTGTTGTGGACCGAATCCTGCAGCTGACTGAGGATCATAGCATTTTCGATAAATTTCAATCCTGCTTTCGTCACACGCATAGTACTGAGACTGCATTACTTAGAGTGTCCAATGACATTCTTATGTATGCTGATAAAGGAGAATACTCTATTCTTATTGTCTTGGATTTAACCGCTGCCTTTGATGCCATCAATCGTGCCATCTTACTTGATAGATTGGAGAACTGGGTTGGCATTTCTGGTACAGCGTTAAATTGGTTTTGCTCTCATCTGACTAATAGACATTTTAATGTTTGTATTAATGATCTTGTATCCTCGTCAGCTCCCCTACTGTGGGGAGTCCCTCAGGGGTCTGTCCTTGGGCCAATCCTCTTCTCTTTATATGTAGCGCTATCTATCCCTTTTACCTGTCAAGGACAACGCTCCTGAGTTCTCTATACAACTCGGTATCCAATAAACTATTGAAGTATGGTAACTTCGCTTTTTAGGTGTTTAAAGTATGTTCTAAAGGCTCTAAATGTCTTACAGTGTCATCTGGTAACTCCAACTAAAAAGGTTGACTAGCCCTTTAAGGCGCTCAAATATGGCATATGACCCCTTTAAGGCAATCTAACATGGTCTAGACACCTCAATGTGTCACCGAGTAACTTATATTAAAACGGTGGACTAGCCCTTTAAGATTGTCTCAACATGTCACTTACCATAGCCTAGACACCACAGGAATAAACACACATTAATAATCCACACTCACACAGGTACATAGAATTATATATACAAATGTATTATGAGTAATAATTATTAGAATGAATGAAAGTGATAAGCCTCAATGGCTAACAAGCATCTGCATTCAGATACACACAAATGAATCAGACTAACACATTAGCATACAGCTCAACAACCCTATAACTAAGCCGGCAATAAAAATAAAAGAAAGTCAACCCCCAGTTGCAGGCCTGTTTCTTTATCGGGTACGTGGGGACCCTAAACAGCCCTCTTTGCTCCCCTTGGAAGCCCGCACATCCGGCTTGTACTCACAATGAATGCTCCTCTTCGTCTCAGCGCAGCAGCGAACGTCAGGCAGGCAGCCCTCCTAGCTAACTGGCTAGTTAGCCGTTAGCACCATCTCACGGTCGAACCGTGCGCTCGCCTCGGCAGCACAACACGGCAACAGACGACTCCTTCTGCGTTCCTCGATGGTCGCATGAACTCACCACTACACTGTAACTGATAACGTTACTTCGCTAAACTAGAAGACGGCCCGACTCACTGTGGGGAGAGCCCCTTACCGCATCCAGTCCATTCGCCCGTCTTGCTGGGCTAACACGGACACCGACTGGCTAGCTCGCTCCGTAACGTCGCTGGGTCCACATATGGGACTGACGAGTAGTCAGTTTGTCTCCCCAGTCCACACAAACAGTTCCCGGGATGGGTCTCGGTCAGACACCCGCACACATCACTGTTCACTAAACTTCAATTACATTTCTCTCACCGCAAAATAGCATAAAACAACTCGACATCACACTGCTCCGTTGCTCACACAAGGGACGAGAGACCTCCTTCTCTCCGTGCAGTCTGCTCGTGCTGACGTTTTCCGCTGCCCTCTCAACCAATCACATTCAAGGTAAGGTATTCTCTCCACAGCCAACCAATCACAACAATGGTAAGTTTCAACACCAAAAGTAAACGCATTTCACATTGGTAAACAACTGTTTTGCAGAACAATAACAACAATATAATATATTCATATTCAACAGGTTAACAAAATAACAAACATAGGCCAAACTCTTATCTAATAGTGCAATGTAATATATCTAAGGCCTACAATTTAACCACAGGGTTACATATACATGCTTCGTTTGGGTCATTTCTTTAGTCACTTTCAAGACACGTCATACCACTGTTATGCCGATGATACTCTGATCTATTTCTCTGCCAAACCCAATAACCTGAATCAACTGTCCTCCCTCCAAGATTGCTTAGCTGCCAACAAAGACTGGATGTCCCTTAATTTCGTCCATCTAAACCCCGACAAACCTGAAGTTCTCTTAATTGGTCCTGAGAACTTTGCCATTGCAGTTGATCAGTTTATTGGTCCACTTCAGTCAAACATCAAACCTACAGCTAAAAATCTTGGTATCATCTTTGACCAGAATATCTTTTGATCACCATGTTACTGAGCTTGTCCAATCCTATCTTCTTCAGCTAAGAAATATTGCCAAAATCAGAAATATGTTGTCTTTTAAGGGTATCTAAATATGAAGTCACACATTAATTTTATCTCGTCTAGATTACTTTAACTCCTTCTAGTCTCGCCTCAACCAAGCTACTTTAAATCCTCTACAGTTTGTTTAGAATGCAGCTGCAAGACTACTAACCAGAATCAGGAAGCAGGAACACTTTATTTATCATTTCACTTCATGTACTTGAGATGAAATGAAATGTCATTTTCCCCGGCCCACAGCAATGCAACACAAAGACAAAAACACATTTCCAAAAACTACAAGAACATATATATCCAAAATAGAATACATATATCCAAACTAAGCAACAAAAAAAAAAATCAATGTCCAAGAGAAAAAACGCCAGTCTGCAGTGGCTAGCAGTTAGCTTAGCCTGACCCACTTCTGCGTCCTGTCAGACCGCCCTCGGTGTTTCCTCTTCGGGCACAGCTCCGGGCAGGGCCGTGGTCTCTGGGCCCACAGGACGCAGCAAGCTCTCCCAGCCGATCCAGTGCCAGCTGTCCCAGCCATCAAATGAAGACATAAACTTGACGCAGACGTGGACGAAGACATTGCATGGACGATACTGAATGAGGCCACTGCAAATGTAAATTCGTGCTGCCATCGTCCCACACTGGTAGTGGGTGAGGTCGCAAATCTCGCAACAAACATGAGTTCACGCCACCATCTTCCCACAGAGGAAGCAGAAGAACTAGCCAGAGTTTCCATATTACCCCTACTCTTGCATCCGTCCATTGGCTTCCTGTAAAATTCAGAATAACCTATAAGATCTTATTGATGACATCTAAAGCACTGCGTGATCTTGTCCCCAGATACATATCTGATCTTCTCATTCCCCTTTTCACTTCCTGACCACTCTGATCCTCCAACCTCTGTCTTTTGTCCATCCCTCACTCCATCTGCAAAACAAAAGGTGACCACGCCTTTGCAGTTTTAGCCCCAAGCCTCTGGAATAATCTTCCCCAATCCATTAGATTTGCTGAATCTTTGGACTGTTTCAAACGGCTTCTAAAAACCATCTTTTCAGGCAAGCCTTTTTACAGATCCCCACCCCGGCCTTCTGTTCTGGTTCATCTTTAGCTTGGTCTGTTACTCCTTATGCCATGTTTTATATTCATTCAATTTGTTTTATGTTATTATTCGTATTTTGTGTATTTTGTGTTTGACCCCAAGTTTAAATACTTGGAGTCAACTGTCCAAAGTAACGGGGAGTGCAGTAGAGAGGTGAAGAAGAGAGTGCAGGCAGGGTGGAGTGGGTGGAGAAGAGTGTCAGGAGTGATTTGTGACAGAAGGGTACCAGCAAGAGTTAAAGGGAAGGTTTACAAGATGGTAGTGAGACCAGCTGTGTTGTATGGTTTGGAGACAGTGGCACTGATGAAAAGACAGGAGGAGGAGCTGGAGGTGGCAGAGATGAAGATGAGAAGATTTTCACTGGGAGTGATGAGGAAGGACAGGATTAGGAACGAGTATATTAGAGGGACAGCTCAGGTTGGACGGTTTGGAGACAAAGCAAGAGAGACAAGATTGAGATGGTTTGGACATGTGTGGAGGAGAGATGCTGGGTATATTGGGAGAAGGATGCTGAATATGGAGCTGCCAGGGAAGAGGAGAAGAGGAAGGCCAAAGAGGAGGTTTATGGATGTGGTGAGGGAGGACATGCAGGTGGCTGGTGTGACAGAGGAAGATGCAGAGGACAGGAAGCGATGGAAACGGATGATCCGCTGTGGCGCCCCCTGACGGTAGCAGCCGAAAGTGGTAGTACTGGTAGTAGATTCGTATTTTGTGTATTGAGTGTAAAGCACTTTGTAACTCTGTTTTTAAAAGTGCTATATGAATAATAACATTTTGCTTACTTACTTTTCAAGGCCCACTTAAATCCAAGGTGTCTCTAAACACAAATGCAACACTTCAATCGCAAAGACTCCATGCCCTGATCCAACACCTTATGAAAATAGATCCTGGGACCAAAGCTGAAACAGACAGTCTGATGTATTACAAGCTGCAACAAACTGTATGGGGACACCGTTGTACAGTAATATTGATTGTCATGGACACATGGGCGACATGTTTCAATCTTTTTGTCCTGCTGGAGTTGTTACCAACTGACATACATGTTTGCTGCTGCACCAGTGTTCATCCTACCTGGTCAAAAGACTTGAACAGTGGTATACGGAGACTGGCGAGTATCACAGGGGGTGCAGGAACGGAGGACCCAAATGCAGATGCAGAAAAAAAGGTGAAACAAAATGGCGGGAAATGTGAAAGCCAACAGGAACACTCGAGGACAGTTGGTGGTACACTCTGACAACCAACAAACAAAACAGCAGAAATTGAATACACAGAAATATTATTGGAAACTTAACAGCAGCTGTGGGATAAAGGGGTAACTAAAGAAACCGGGACAGGACGTAAGGCCGGGTTAGATGGTGTTGCCAGAGCAGGCCTAGACATGAGACGTAGGAAGAAGGGTTGATGTGGCCAGAACCGGGAGAGTGTCTCCAACCATGGTAAAGGTGACTGGCAGTATTATGGAACCTGACTCCATGGACTACCTAGTGCATACTTGCACTATTTGCACTTAACATGACATGGACCCTCCTGCGATGGCCTGGCGGCCTGTCCAGGGTGTCTCCCCCCCCCCACCTGCTGCCCAGTGACTGCTGGAAATAGGCTCCAGCATCCCCCGCAACCCTGACAGCAGGATAAGCAGTTAAGATAATGGATGGATGGATGGATGACATGGACCCTTATATGTGTGTGATATAGATTTGTTGTATTGTCCAGCTAATAAAAGGTCCGAGCGCTGCAGGTGCTGGTAGCCTCTGGAAGTCCAGCTTCTTCTTCTGTACTGGACGTATCTAGATTTGAAAAGCCATCAGAGCTACAGCAACTGAAATTTAGCGGTAAGGCTCAAAGTCTCAGCCACTTCTGAGGCAACAAAAACGACACAAACAGGCCATTTGGTGTGGCTATAACAAGTAATAATATCTGACCTGCTTGTTGCAGAGAAGACTCTCTAGTGCAGGGGTGGCTAACCATGTGCCATGGAGAGCCATGTGTACGCTGGGTTTCAGTCCAGCCGGACTCCACACCGGCTGAGTTCACTGATTAGCACCCTTCAGCCATGGAGGATGAATGCAGAGGACAGGAAGAGATGGAAATGGATGATCCACATCCGGAAGTAGTAGTAGAAGTAGAGAGTTGACATTTTCAGGACATGCACGTGTGAAAACTAAGTATGTCCGTGTAGCTGGTAGTCAATATTGCACCTCTCATCTGTTTCTTAACAGGTTGCTCAGAATAGAAAGCCAAACTAATTCAGGGATATCTACCATTGTAGACTTTTACAGACACTGGCGCTATAATGAGAATGACAGAGGACTAGATTTCATTTCTATATTGTAAATTAGGAAGCCAGAGTGCCCAGAGAAACATCGTATGGGGGAACAGTGCTGGAAGACACACGGCGTCACTGTCAGACAGAAGACGGAGTTGAATGAAGATTATTTGAGCTTCATCCTATTTTATTTGCAAACCCTCGTGCTTCTCAACATGATGACTCACAAACCAGTCAAAAGTACTTTGGCTTTTTCACTGTTTTATGTGCCCCTGGGTTTATCCATTTGTCACGTTATCCCTTCTTGTGTTTGGTTATGATTAAACCCAACATCATTCTTCATTTTGCATGTCTTCAGCCAAAGGTGGCACACCAACCAGCTGATGTTCTCAGCATAAACATACCCATGCTTTGTCATCACTTGTTTTACATACACCAAGGGGAGAAGAACCAAGAATACCAGAAAAAGATGGGTATTGAGAGCGTCACTGTATTTTTTTTAGTAGCTGCACGAGAATTAATGGGCGGCACGGTGGCACAGTGGTTAGAGCAGTCGCCTCACAGCAAGAAGGTCCTGGGTTCGAGCCCCGGGGTAGTCCAACCTTGGGGGTCGTCCGGGGTCGTCCTCTGTGTGGAGTTTGCATGTTCTCCCCATGTCTGTGTGGGTTTCCTCCCACAGGCCAAAGACATGTAGGTCAGGTGGATCGGCCATACTACTACATTGTCCCTAGGTGTGTGTGTGTGTGTGTGTGTGTGTGTGTGTGTGTGTGTGTGTGTGTGTGTGTGTGTGTGTGTGTGTGTGTGTGTGTGTGTGAGAGAGAGAGAGTGTATATGTGTGATGGCCTGGCGGCCTGTCCAGGGTGTCTCCCTGCCTGCTGCCCAGTGACTGCTGGGATAGGCTCCAGCATCCTGAGAGCAGGATAAGCGGTTTAGATAAGGGATGGATGGATGCACGAGAATTATGGGCCAGAAAAAAGTGAAATACAACGTCATCATGCTTGTGTACATGTGTGTATATATACACACGCATACACAAGCATGATAACAACATGATGACTCATATATATATATATATATATTTATATATATATATATATATATATATATATATATATATATATATATATGAGTGTGAGACAGGTGCTAATTTGTGAAGGTGTTAATGGAGTCCAGATTCTGAATCTGATTTTTCTCAGACTTTCCAGGCTCATAGGAGTCGATGCGAGACGGCGATTCCATAAATTTGGGCCAGTCAGACCAGGCTTCTAGCGCCACCGTCAGGTCAAAGTCGCACTTTTCACATTGCTATCTCCTCTACCGTGGGTCCTACGATCATATACTTGGTGTCAAATGATGCGTCTCCTCGCGGCCTTCAACGGTCACATGGACTAATTTCTTTTACGCCCGGCTAGATGTCCGCCATTTTGAATTTTCTGAAGAACCTTCTACTTCTTCTTCTACCTCCTCCCAGACCATGTGACCTGTTAGACCTAAACTTGCTGTGTTGTGCTCAGTGAACATTCACCATCAAACATTATCAAAAGAGTTGTGTAATTCTAACCATCATGAGTGCCCCATGTCATGTGCAACGTCATGCAGAAGTCATGTGCATGCTCAGTATTAGGCCCTGGTGCCATGCACACTTAATAGGGTAGTTGCAGACTCGCTTGGTCTAGTCAGAAAGGCGCGACCTGAGGGAGCCTCTTGGATGAGAGGCGAAACGTCTTCACGGATATATACCAAGTCCAGCAGCACTGGACTCAACTCCTTTGGATCACCATGACGACCTGGATGAACGAGAACATTCACAGACTAGTTGCTCCTCATGGGGGCACTGTAATAGACCTTTGACCTATTCTGTCTGGAACGCGCCAGCTATATTTATGATTATTATGATTATTATTATTAAAGCATAAAGAAAGAGGTGGTTTGTTGGGACTGCCTGCCATGTCTCATGTCAGTCCTCATGTCGTTCATGTCGGCCGTGTGAAGTTCTGAGGACACTTTATATTGTGATAAACCATGTCATCTTGTTTTTCTTAATGTGGCAGATATTTACCAAGATGGCGGACAGTGCAGAAGTGGATCAGGTCCTCTTGTCCTTCCAGAAATTTGCTGTCCACGGGGATGCCAAGGCCACGGGTCAGGAGATGAACGGAAAGAACTGGGCTAAGCTGTGTAAGGACTGCAAGATAATCGACGGCAAGACTGTCACCAGCACGGACGTGGACATAGTGTTCACCAAAGTCAAGTAAGTCATCCATCTCAACTACCCCCGCTCGGAGTAATAGAGTCATTTTAATAAGCAGGTTTCAGGGGCCGCCATCTCCATCACAGAGTTGACAGGCAGTGCTCCACCAAATACTGCTAATGGGTGTAGTGGTGTTTTAGTCGTTAGCAGTCATTCAACAAATTCTACCCAAACTTTTCTAAGGTCACACAAAATAAAATGCAAATTAACTGCAGTTCCACCAGATCTGTTTCATGAGGGGGGCGTCCGGGTGGCGTAGCGGTCTATTCCGTTGCCTACCAACACGGGAATCGCCGGTTCGAATCCCCGTGTTACCTCCAGCTTGGTCGGGCGTCCCTACAGACACAATTGGCCGTGTCTGCGGGTGGGAGGCCGGATGTGGGTATGTGTCCTGGTCGCTGCACTAGCGCCTCCTCTGGTCGGTTGGGGGGAGAACTGGGGGGGGAATAGCGTGATCCTCCCACACACTACGTCCCCCTGGTGAAACTCCTCACTGTCAGGTGAAAAGAAGCGGCTGGTGACTCCACATGTATGGGAGGAGGCATGTGGTAGTCTGCAGCCCTCCCCGGATCAGCAGAGTGGACGTAGTTTTACTTGTCCTACGTCACATGTCCATAATTCAACACCCATGGGACATGACCACTCTGTCCACACAGGGCACGCAGGTTCAATAAAACCTACAACTCCTTGTAGCAGCTTTAGCCTCACGTTCAGTTGGGGGGGGGGGGGAGTAACAGAGTCGCCCTCTAGTGGTAGTGTTCCTACCGTAATGAGACATGGCTCGAAGTCTCCATAGGGAGTTATTTTTAGTGATGTCTTCCGTCGCATTAGTTATGATTTGAGACCACCTTTACTGAGTCTGATGATCTTTGTGCTGTTAGAGACAGAATAACCCCCCCCCCTATTGTACCCGGCCAATTACCCCCACTCTGCTGATCCGGGGAGGGCTGCAGACTACCACATGCCTCCTCCCATACATGTGGAGTCGCCAGCCGCTTCTTTTCACCTGACAGTGAGGAGTTTCACCAGGGGGACGTAGCGCGTGGGAGGATCACGCTATCCCCCCCGGTTCTCCCCCCCCCCCCAACAGGCGCCCTAACCGACCAGAGGAGGCGCTAGTGCAGCGACCAGGACACATACCCACATCCGGCTTCCCACCCGCAGACACAAGTAAAAAAACTGTCTGAGGAAGAGCTGAAGATGATGGGGGCCCACGACAGAGGAGCAGAGCTTCTAAGCAGAAATGACCTTTTCCCCAGAACTGGGGGTGGTATTGTGCACGGTGGGAGTTGATGAAGATGTTTTTCTTTTTTTAATTTGTGTAATGAGTAATGAGAGAAAGTCCTGGCTGTATCACTGGCTTTGTTTTGTTTTATTTATTTGTGATGTAAATTGTGTAAACTCAACATCCATTGCACATTGTCCGTCTTGGGAGAGAGAGATCCTCCTCTGTTGCTCTCCCTGAGGTTTCTCCCTATTTTGTCTCCCTGCTAAAGGGTTTTTTAGGGAGTTGTTCCTCATCCGATGCGAGGGTCTAAGCACAGGATGTTGTGTTGCTGCAAACCCCCTGAGGCGAATGTGTGTTTATGTTGGGCTATTTTATTTTGAAGTTCTGTTTTTGCAAATACTTGTGTAGACCACTCAATGGTCTTTTTTTCCTGACACTTTTTTGTGTATGAGCTGGACGATAAGGAGACGATTGTGGTTGAGTACCAGCTGTTGGACTGTAATGTATTCTGAATAAATGTACCGTTTAAAATCAAATCTCTCTCTCTCTCTCTCTCTCTCTCTCTCTCTCTCTCTCTCTCTCTCTCTCTCTCTCTCTCTCTCTCTCTATATATATATATATATATATATATATATATATATATATATATATAATTCATAGTTCATTGCTGTATATATCTCAAAAAGTATGTGTGTGAAAGCATTTTACAAAAACTAGAATTGGCTAGAAAACTTAAACCTAGCCTGAAATAATAAGGATTAACTCTGACTTCAGCTGACATGTTAGCATGTAGCATGGATGCTTAACGAGGCGCTAAACAATGGGACAGGTTTTTGGAGCAGTAAACTGGATGAGATGACTGTACGGTGATGAGACCCAGCACTGCTGGTGTTACTATTGACTCCTACCAAATCTATACAAGTCGGCGTTTCATGGGTTGAAAATGGCTCAACACGCCCCCTACTGTTTTAAATCAGTCCTCGACTTGCAAGGCCAACACTGACGCATAGTCGACCGGTTGGGACTTATAGCTACATAATGGAAAAAAAAGAATTTTAACGCCCCCTACGCAGTGGTGGGCGACCCACATGCCCCAAGCTCCCACCCTTGAGTGTGAGTCTGTGAAACCGTGCTCATTTTCATGTATGTGGCTCGAGACTCGTCGTCCACAGGAGTTTACTCACTAACCTTGCGCTTTTGCTACGCTTCTACCCAACTTTTGAATTTCTCTCATTCGATGCCGTGCAGGCGTCGCCCTCTAAGGCTATCGCTAGTGGGTTTATCCCTTGTACCCTCATGCAGCACTTACAAATCTGAAGTCCACGCTCACCTAATTGTGGGCCTCACTTACGGCCGCAACTCAACCATATATTGAATTGGGGCCGTATAATTGACTCCCTTTTTTTCTGAAGACTTTAGAAGATCAAGAAAGAAGCAAAGATTTGTTCTGTCAAGAGCGATGGCAGTATCCGGTAGTGTCCTTTTTGCAAAACAGGATAAATTATGGGCTTCAACCTGCATGGCCTTTGTGAGGACTGCCTGGGTCCAGAGCATGCCAGTCTGGCGCTCACTCCACATGGTGCCCCTATGACGCACATCTGCCTCGGGCCAAGAAACAGCGGAGGAAGGTTGCCTTCACGGTTGTGGCTGAAGATGTTTGGCCTCCAAGACACCTGTTCAGTGGACAAAGCCCTGGACCTGCTGGATCTGATGGATGAGCTGGAGTTGGATGACTTCGCCCTCTCCACACAGAGATCACCATGTGGTTTGCCCCCGACTTCCCTCCCCGAGGCGAGGAGCCGGAGTCCGCTAGTGGCCCGGTGGAACGCCCAGGGGACCCTCGGGTCTCCTTCTCTGCCTCCACCAGCCTGCCTTGTTCATGAGCTCCCGGGCATTATTAAGAGGGAGGCGGTCTACAAGGGCCTTGTCATGCCGCTGGAGCAGGAGATCGCTGCTCCGTACGACATGAGCGGGATTTTCCTTCTGGTGCAGACGGCCAAACGGAACCCTGTCTGGCCTCGTTTCCCAGCCGTCAGGAGGTATCAGGAAGGGGTGATGGTGGACCCCAGAAACCTGTGGGCCCTGTCACCAAGGTGGAGGGATTTTCTGAATATGGTCCCCTTATCCCTGCCCTGGAGCCCAAGCTGACCGCCTTTTTTGGGGTAAAACTAGCCGGCTCGGTCGTCGGTTGATACCGCCCTCCTTCTGGGACAAGCTGATGGCCCGCTTGGTGGATTGGGCGCGCCAGTATGCCTTCCAAGCTTCAGTGGCGGTGAACAACATGTCCTTGTTGGCTTTTTCATTGACCAAGTTGGTCGTCTAGATACCTGAGTTGCCCCCAAACAATAACAATGGACCAAATCGAGGAGAGACCAGTTGAAGAAGTTCGCAGACGTTTGTATGACTTTTGTATGCAAACATGTGTATGACTCGTCTTCACGACATTACATTTCAACACTTATTAGCACCAACTCCAGCATGGTCCATTCCGTTTCTTCTGCTGTCTATGAGAAATGTACCACAGTGGCATAGGAAGCCCACCGCCAACTGGCGTTTTTGCAGTGTAATTGCAGAGCAAAGCAGCCACAACAGCGCACAAGTAGGAATGCTGAGAACCACATAGGCTACTTGCGTAGGCACCAGCGTGGGCTCTGTGTAGGATCTATACGCAGAAGCACGACTTTAAGTGGGCAGGGGCGTCCGGGTAGCGTAGCGCCATATTCCGTTGCCTACCAACACGGGGATCGTCGGTTCGAATCCCCTTGTTACCTCTAACTTGGTCGGGCGTCCCTACAGACACAATTGGCCGTGTCTGCGGGTGGGAAGCCGGATGTGGGTATGTGTCCTGGTTGCTGCACTAGCGCCTCCTCTGGTCGGTCGGGGCACCTGTTTGGGGGGTTGGGGAATAGCGTGATCCTCCCACGCGCTACGTCCTCCTGGCGAAACTCCTCACTGTCAGGTGAAAAGAAGCGGCTGGCGACTCCACATGTATGGGAGGAGGCATGTGGTAGTCTGCAGCCCTCCTCGGATCGGCAGAGGGGGGTGGAGCAGAGACCAGGACAGCTCGGAAGAGTGGAGTAATTGGCCAAATGCAATTTGGGAGAAAGGGGGGGGGGGTAAAAAAAACCCAAAAACCTTTAAGTGGGCGTAGACTGAAGATGTTTAGTACTGCGTGGGGGCACAAGAGATAAACCCACTAGCGATAGCCTCAGAGGGCTGCGCCTATACTCATACAATCTAGAGTAAGAGTACGTAACTATCGATTTACAGTTCGTTATATTCATATTATTTCACCATTTTCAATTTCAGCGCAAAGGTTTGAACTTGTGATTTTGACGGCTGCAGAAGGATCACAGGGCAACTGGGTCGGTCGAGCTAAGCTCGCGCCACGGCGGGGAGCAGTTGGGTACCAGGCCCTTCCCGCAGATCTCCCCAGCTACTCCTGCCCATGCTGCTGCCCCCCTACTCAGTCCCTCCCCGTACCCCTTCTCAGCCCCTTGCCCACTTTTTAACATTTTTCCAAAATGATGTAGCGGGTGGAGTTAGGCTCAGACCTGCTGGCTAGTTACACTGTAACCACAAGGCTTTTCTATCATGTGTGTGTTTTTCATATGAAGATCAAAGACGTCAAGGGTCATCACCTTCCAGGAGTTCCAGAAGGGGCTGGAGGAGCTCGCCCAAAAGAGGTTCAAAGGCCAAACCAAGGAAGAAGCCCTGCAGTCCATCTTTAAGATGATTGAGGGGAAGGAGCCCAGCAACACCGGCGTTACTGTGAGACACACCTTCAACCAAACAACAACAGACACTCACATCCACACACTAGACATGCTGACAGTTCAGGCAGTAGACCGGGATTTGCAGTGGGGAGGTTTTGAATCCTGGACGGTTAGTTTATAACTGGACCTGAAGACTGTACAGTTCTCAGGTTGTGAAGCTCTTCTCACAGTTGGGGTCTATCTGGACAGGGTCACACTGTGAAGATTAACGTAACCCGACATGAGTGACAGCAGCTGAAGAGTGATGTAAAGAAAAGTTTGCCTCGGCTGAATCCTGCCATTCTGTGGGCAAACAGGCTACTCAGTGTTTTGTACTGGCATGTTACATCATCCTCATCACACCCAGTCTCCACCCTTCCAACTGAACTCTATTCATCTTCTCTCCCTCCTTTAAAACCCTCTTAAGCACCCGGGTAGTGTAGCGGTCTATTCCGTTGCCTACCAACAAAGGGATTACCAGTTCGAATCCCCGTGTTACCTCCGGCTTGCGCCTCCTCTGGTTGGTCGGGGCGCCTGTTCAGGGGGGAGGGGGAACTGGGGGGGATAGCGTGATCCTCCCACGTGCTACGTCCCCCTGGTGAAACTCCTCACTGTCAGGTGAAAAGAAGCAGCTTGCGACTCCACATGTATCGGAGGAGGCATGTGGTAGTCTGCAGCCCTCCCCGGATCGGCAGAGTGGGTGGAGTAGCGACCGGGACAGCTCGGAAGAGTGGGGTAGTTGGCCAAGTACAACTGGGGGGGGGGCCTCTTAAATCTCACTTTTCACTCAACTCAGGAGTGTATCCCTGTGATCCACCTCCCCTGAGCTTAGTCTGCTCTGCTTCATATTTAAGCCTTCCAGCAGCACTGTCATGGATGTGCCCACTGCTGGACAGAATGGCACTAAATGTGTGTAGAGGCCTGTGTTATGCTAGAAAGTCCTGGGTTTGAGCCCTGGGGTAGTCCAACACTGCGGGTCATCCCGGGTCGTCCTGTGTGTGGAGTTTGCATGTTCTCCCTGCGTCTGCGTGGGTTTCCTCCGGGTGCTCCGGTTTCCTCCCACAGTCCAAAGACATGTAGGTCAGGTGAATCAGCCGTACTAAATTGTCCCTAGGTGTGTGGGCCCTGTGATGGCCTGGCGGCCTGTCCAGGGTGTCTCCCCGCCTGCCGCCCAGTGACTGCTGGGATAGGCTCCAGCACCCCCGCGAGAGCAGAACAAGTGGTTCAGATAATGGATGGATGGACCTTAAATCCTTTAAACCATGACTCTTTACAGGACACGGGACACCAGTTTGTCCACATGACTTATGCTAACTGCTAAGCTATGATATGAGGAAGTCATGATGTGCTAAACAACACATGTCCTGAATGTTCTGACCGTCCTCTGTCTCCCTTGTCTCTGCTTCACTCTTTTACTGAAAACGTCATCGGCCAGTCAGAGTCAGCGCTCCAGCAGGCTGTAATTCACAGTTATGTAAAGTCACCCATAACGCCGTCTTTGTAGAGTCCACCGCACGCGTGCCAACCTCCTTTCGCATTTTACTGTTTTCTGCCTCGACTGCCAACTCCCATCCATCATCCCGGCTCTCGCGGAGCACAACTTGTTGCTACCAGACAGAGCGGGTCCGGAGCATGTTAGAAAGGGATCTAGTCCATATGTTTTATTTGGATGGCATCGTTAAAACTGTTGAAAAGATTGACAGACGGTTCAAATCCCTGATCTCAATGTCCTGAGGAGTGGCTTTACAAAGCCAGTGTAGTTTCCTCTTCAGTCAGTTCAGCCGCAGGAACGTCTCGGGATCTCTGAAGGACCAGAGGCATGTGTTCATGTGCTCATGGGTACAAGTCAGGTCAAGTAGTCTGTTTCCTCCATGTCGGAGATGACAGAGTCCTTGTCCTGCATCCAGACTTGCCTCATGCTCGACTTCCAGTGGCGTCTTTACTGTAGGGCCATGCCTGGTTTAGTAAATGTGAGGCCCGGTATGTAGCAAGCGCTGGATTTGTTGACAGTCGTGGTTGTGAAATAACGGACGTGCTCAGGACAGCTTCAGGCTTGTCCTGGTTCAGCACAGCTTGAGTAAAAGCAGAAATTTAAGTCGTGCCGGCCTCCTGCTCCCACGGCGTTCACGGGACGATAACGATAGATGACTGTTTAGATGATGGCGTGTTGAACTGCGGTGTTTCCAGCTGAGGAAATATTAAGTTGTCTGGTGCTGGAGGTGAAGGTTCTGGCACTTTCAGGTCCAGCTGTCCTTGACTCTGGGGTGCGGCTGCAGCAATGACCAGCCTGTGGCTTTCTTTCTTTTTTTCCCCTCTGATACACACAGAAAGTGGCGAAGACAGCGGCGGTGGACAGACTGACGGACACGTCCAAGTACACGGGCTCCCATAAGGAGCGCTTCGACGAGACGGGAAAGGGCAAAGGTCGCGGCGGCCGGGAGGAGCTCGTGGAGGACACCGGCTACGTCGGGGCCTACCGACACGCCGGCACATACGACGACAAGACCAAGCCCAGTAGGAGCCGAGCGCGACCTCCTCCTCCGACATCACTTTTACATCACCTGCGGGTCCGGACCAAACCTTGAACTTTGACCCTTTGACAATGTTGAACTCTCGACGGCTTTTGAGTTGCAGGTTGTGTGTAAATGGTTTCCTTTGACATTGTAATAAAAGCAGCTTGTAAACTAGCTGGGCTAGCTTCATGTGGACGCATTGGGACACTGAACATTAACCAGCTAACCTCAGAATTACCTGTGCAGCCTGGTGTTCTGTTGAGTGACGCAGTACACCACCACCTGTTTTACTGTCCGATCCCATGTACTCATCTCATTCTGTAGCAGTTCTATCCTTGTCCATGGGCGAGTCAATATTAAACTTTGCTTTTGAATTATGCAATTCAGCAAAATGCTGCAGAGCAACTCTTTCATCCAGACTTGTGTGTCAGCGAGCTGCACAGGGACGTGGCTGCAGCCCAGTCTGCTCCTCATGTTGTTTGTTTCGTCATGTTAAACTTTACACTCCGTTTTTTTCCTCTGGAAGAGCATCCAGATGATTTATGTTAGTGGCACGGTGGCGCAGTGGTTAGCATGGTTACCTCACAGCAAGAAGGTCCTGGGTTCGAGCCCCCGGGGTAGTCCAACCTTGGGGGTTGTCCTCTGTGTGGAATCTGCATGTTCTCCCCGTGTCTGTGTGGGTTTCCTCCGGGGGCTCCGGTTTCCTCCCACAGTCCAAAGACATGTAGGTCAGGTGGACTGGACGTACTAAACTGTCCCTAGGTGTGTGTGTGTGTGTGTGTGTGTGTGTGTGTGTGTGTGTGTGTGTGTGTGTGTGTGTGTGTGTGTTGGCCCCGTGATAGCCTGGTGGCCTGTCCAGGGTGTCCCCTGCCTGCCGCCCAATCACTGCTGGGATAGGCTCCAGCATCCCGTGACCCTAATTAGGGTAAGCGGCTTGGATAATGGAATGGAATTTGATTTTGGTCCCAGAAATACAACATCTGGTACTGGACTTGATGCTGCACGGCTCCCTCACTTTGTTTCTCCTCTCTCACTTCCTGCCGGCTTCCTGCCGGCTCCTGATCATTACCACGTACTGGTCA
>NC_079214.1:66080858-66093358 GCF_029633865.1 Lampris incognitus
AGAGAGACAGAGAGAGACAGAGACAGAGAGACAGAGAGACAGAGGGATAGAGAGACAGAGAGAGACCGAGAGAGAGAGAGCAAGAGCGAGAGAGAGAGGAGCGAGAGAGAGAGACGCCGAGCAGAGAGAGAGAGAGGACAGAGAGAAGAGAGAGAGAGAGAGAGAGGAGAGAGAGAGAGAGAGAGAGAGAGAGAGAGAGAGACAGACAGACAGACAGACAGACAGGACAGACAGACAGACAGAGAGACAGAGAGAGACGAGAGAGAGGAGAGACAGAGAGAGGGAGGAGAGACAGAGTGAGAGACAGAGACGAGACACAGAAAGAAGAGAGAGAGGGAGAGAGACAGAGGACAGAGAGAGAGAGAGAGGAGAGAGAGAGAGAGAGAGTGAGAGAGAGAGAGAGAGAGAGAGAGAGAGAGCGAGAGAGCGAGAGAGAGAGAGAGGTAGAAGAGAGCGCGAGAGAGAGAGAGGGACAGAGAGACAGAGAGAGAGACAGAGAGACAGAGAGAGAGAGAGAGAGGGAGAGAGACAGAGAGACAGAGAGACAGAGAGAGGGAGAGAGACAGAGAGACAGATGAGAGAGAGACAGTGACAGAGAGACAGAGAGAGTGACAGAGAGAGACAGAGAGAGAGAGAGAGAGAGAGAGAGAGAGAGAGATGGACAGAGAGAGGAGAGAGAAGAGAGAGAGAGAGAGAGAGAGAGAGAGAGAGACAAGAGAGAGACAGAGAGAGAGAGAGACAGAGAGACAGAGAGACGGAGAGAGAGAGAGAGACGGAGAGAGAGAGAGAGGAGAGAGAGAGAGAGAGAGAGGAGAGGTGAGAGGAGAGAGAGAGAGAGAGAGAGAGAAGAGAGAGAGAGAAGAAAGACAGAGAGACAGAGAGAGAGAGAGAGACGAGAGAGAGAGAGAGACAGAGAGAGAGACAGAGAGAGAGACAGAGAGAGAGAGAGAGAGAGAGAGACAGAGAGACAGAGAGAGTTCACACACTCGGCTCATAACCACTGCGGCCAACACCAGGAAACCGGCGCGGGGGCTCTTGTTGTCACAGCAACGCCAGCGTCAACAAAACAAGTGTCCACCTGCAGGAACTGTGCAAGCCTCAGGAACCCTGCCTGCCTGCCTGCCTGCCTGCCGCGCCGAGAACAAAACATACTGGTTCGCTGCAAGCGCTTGTTTGCACGTCGCCATGGCGACGCTTGTTTTTGCGTCGCCATGGCGACGCTTGTTTGTGCGTCTCGCCGTAATCAGAAATATATTTCGCCCCTGAGCTGCACTGCTTCACCGAGCAGCCCGGGACACACGTCAGCAGGTCCGATGAACTCACAGCTTTCATTGTCTCAGACAACAGGAGACGCCTCCGCCCCACGTCACCCCCGCAGCGCGGGCAGAGGAGGGTGGTGCGCTGTCCCACACCCGGGACAAAGGCCAGCAATGCGCTGTCTTTTATAAGCGTTATGAACTTCTCTTAACGCGGCTAGATCACTTGGCCGGCACGGGGGCCCAGTCGTCAGCACCGCTGCCTCACAGCAAGAAGGTCCCGGGTTCGAACCCCGGGCCGCCCCACTTCCTGTCTGTGTGGAGTTTGCATGTTGTCTGCGTGGGTTTCCTCCGGGTGCCTCCGGTTTCCTCCCACCATCAGAAAGACATACAGTTACGTTACATTACGTTACATTACATTACCTTACATTTAGTTGACGCTTTTATCCAACGCGACTTACAATAAGTTGCATTTAGGGTTAATACTCCTGACTGTGCCCCTGAGCAAGGCAATGGAAGAAGAAGTGGAGGTGGTCCCCGGGTGCTGCAGCTGCTGCTGTACTATACAGGATGGGTACATGCAGAGAACACACTTGACTAAGACTACACGTCGTTGCAAGAATACGATGACAAAATAAAGTGTCTTTGTTTTGATGTCTTCTGTCCATCCTGCATCAAGTCGGTTCTGAGCATCAGGTCAGTTCTGAGCATCAGGTCAGTTCTGAGCATCAGGTCGGTTCTGAGCATCAAGTCAGTTCTGAGCATCAGGTCAGTTCTGCAGCATCAAGTCGGTTCTGAGCATCCCTCTTGTTTGCTGTTCCATAATCTAAACCCAGAAGAAGAAAAACGAGGTGAAGAGGAACTGTGAGGCTTTGCTGTAAGGGTCACTGGTTGTGATTGAAAGACTTTCCCGTCAGTCAAAACGCTCAGGATGGTTGTTCAGGGCTCCTCTGGGGGGGGGGGGGGGTGTCTGCAGACTGACCGTGTTGTACTGCATGTGGATTATGATCACATCAATGGAATCTGTGTGAGTGTTAAAACGTGTATTTGATGTTTGTACTTTCTGTTATCTGACTGTGGCATCTCTCCGGCCGGCAGTCTCGAACCCAGGCCGAACCACTGTTTTTTCCTCACACACCCAGAGACGCATTCATGTGACGAACACAAGCCGACTCCGCCCCCCTCCCGGAGACAGCGCTGCCAATCATTGCTGCTTCGTCGAGTCCGGCCAGTCAGATGTGACGAGACCCCGGGCGCGAATCCCGGTCCCCAGTGGGCAACTGCATCGACACAAACCGATGCTTAGACCGCTACACCACCGCGGACCCTATGTAACTTAATCTACTTAACTATCTTTCAGTGACTGAAAACAATGTACAGAGGGGGGCCTCAGAGAGGGGTGAGGGGGCCTCAGAGAGAGGTGAGGAGGGCCCCAGAGAGGGATGAGAGGGGCCTCAGAGAGGGGTGAGAGGGGCCTCAGAGAGGGGTGAGAGGGGCCTCAGAGAGGGGTGAGGGGGGCCCCAGAGAGGATGAGAGGGGCCTCAGAGAAGGGTGAGAGGGGCCTCAGAGAAGGGTGAGAGGGGCCTCAGAGAGAGGGTGAGGGGGGCCTCAGAGAGGGGTGAGGGGGGCCCCAGAGAGGGATGAGAGGGGCTCAGAGAGGGGGTGAGGGGTACCTCCAGAGAGGGCTGAGAGGGCCCTCAGAGAGGGTGGTGAGGGGGGCCCCAGAGAGCCTCCACTATTTTCTTTAAGCCCCTCAACCGATGCACTGAGCCAAGTTTAACTGAAGTTATGACACTAATTAGTTAGAGATACAAATTTGCAAACCAAAACAAACTTTTAATTCCGGCTTCCTGAGCCGCCCCCCTCCCTTCTGGGCCCTGGTAGCCCCCCCCCATTACAACGCCCCTGGGCCCAAGGACGCGGCAGGCCAAGCTCTCCCAGCCATCAAACGAGGACACACTTAGACGCAGACGTGGACAAAGACGCTGCATAGTCGGGTACTGGGCGAGGCCGCGCCGCCATCTGCCACACCGCAACACTTCCACACAATAATTTGATTATTAGTCAAATAAATAATAAATGTGTTCTAGTTACATCATAGACACGCGCGCTCCGAGCTGTTGGCGGTGTGAGGCCTGGACGCTGCGCCAGCTAGCCAACGCTGCTGTGTGGCCACCCCGGCACAGCGCAGGCTCGGCGCTGGAGCTCTGCGGGGTGATCGTGGTGAGGTAAGCAGGGGCCACAGTGTGTGCGGCCCTAAACTGTTTCAGGCCCCGGTGCAGCTGCGTTCCCTGCACACATGGTAGTCTCACCCCTGGATTTTGATGGAAAAACGCGGGCGTTTCTAGGAGGCGACCGGTGAGGGGCCAAGTCCAGACCACCTGGGGCCGAGGCCAGGGTGCGCGTCCCTGCCGCTCTGCCTGGAGCGCTACTGCCTACGTTTCCTCTGAGTTCACTGCATCATATGACTACGGCAGACCGGCATTTCATTTGAAATGTAACTTTTAAATGATAACGCTGGGCGGCACGGCGGCGCAGGGCTTAGTGCGGTCGCCTCACATGCAAGAAGGTCGTGGGTTCGAGCCCCGGGGTAGTCCAACCTTGGGGGTCGTCCTCTGTGTGGAGTTTGCATGTTCTCCACCGTGTCTGCGTGGGTTTCCCTCCGGGGGCTCCGGGTTTCCTCCCACAGTCCAAAGACATGTAGGTCAGGTGGATCAGCCGTACTAGATTGTCCCTAGGTGTGTGTGTCTGTGTGTTGGCCCTGTGCCGGCCTGTCCAGGGTGTCATTGGCCTACTGCCAGTGGCTGCTGGGATAGGCCCCAGCATTCCTGAGAGCAGGATAAGCAGTTTGGATGATGGATGGATGGGTTGATAATTGTTATGTAGTTATTATTCTTTTCGCCGTGCAACATGTCAATCCCATATGGGAGCAATGTTTAATCCCCCGCTCCCACAGCACGTTTTTCATATTCACAAAACAACCAGTTTTACAAATTCTGCTGATTAAAAGAATGTCAGGGGTATTTCCAGCTGCTTAGCCACATTAGTCCATAAACCCGTGGTTCTCAACTCCAGGGGGCAGTACAGGACGGGCAAGTGGGACTTCTGTTCACGCTTCATCTCTTCGGTGTGGCGTTGTTCAGCACTGCCGCCGTGCGTCCGCGACAACAGAGGGCTGCAGGGCCGGATGCACCGGTTACGTACATCCGGTCGAGAGGCTGGACGTAAAATGCGCCTTGAGCCCCATGTAGAGGTAATGCCTGTTGCACCATCTGGGCGTAGTGCTAAAGCCTGGGCCTAGTCCGAGGCAGGGGCGTTTCCAGGATTTGAGACATTCAGGACTTAGCCCGGACTTATGTAGGCCCCCCTCCGGATAATGTGTTGGTAAACAAGCTCTATTTTGATGCTTTTTATGCACTCTGGCACCTTATTTACATTCAAAGTACACGTCTTAATCATTTACATATTGAAATGTGTACCTCAAAAACTGTTGTTTGCTCTCCAGATTCATCATAGCACTTTGATACACGGTCGTTGATAATGTTCATCTAACCTCCATGCATCCTTCGGGGTGTCGCCCAGTGACGTGTCCATGAGTTCCCTGCCGCTCTCCCCGACAAGATGGCTGAACAGTTTCACCTCTGTTTGTCATCGGCGTCAGCCATGGCTGAATCCACATACAGAGCAAACTCGTCCCTCCAGGCCTTCCATGTCCTCGAAAAGTCGCTTGAGTCCAGACGTAACGTTTGCGGTGGTTTTAGCCCATCCGTGTCACACGGCAGTCTCACGCTAGCAGCTAATGCTAACATATACTGAACGTCGCTTAGCAACACTAACCGCTCTCCCGCTCCGAGAAACTTTTCCGCACCAAACTTCAAAACCGAGTCGTCCGCCGCTGCCACCATGTTAAAGTGTGTTGTTTCCTTCTGCTAATGAGACGTTACAACTCGCTTCAACCCCACTGGGCTGTAAACTTTAATAATAACTTCGGCACGTAGAGGGTTATGCATCATGCTCGGTCCGTTATTCCAGGTGCAACAACATAAACGACCCCTGTGTAAACAAGGAACTAAACAATGGTTCCTAACAATAGTTCCTATTGTTACAATGTTGAAATACTAGTCGCTGTTAGTAATTATTATTAGTAAATCATCAATCAGACAAAGGCGTGTGAGTTTAAATACTTGGGCCAGCTGTCCAAAGTAACGGGGAGTGCGGGAGAGAGGTGGAGAAGAGAGTGCAGGCAGGGCGGACAGTGGGTGGAGAGGAGTGTCAGGAGTGATTCGCGACAGGAGGTGGAGGAAGGCTGCTGAATATGGAGCTGCCAGGGAAGAGGAAAAGAGGAAGGCCCAAGAGGAGGTTTATGGATGTGGTCGAGGGAAGACATGCAGGTGGCAGGTGTGACAGAGGAAGATGCAGAAGACAGGAAGAGATGGAAACGGATGATCCGCTGTGGCGCCCCTAACGGGAGCAGCAGAAAGTAGTAGTAGTAGTTAGTGTTTAGTAATTAGTAGAAGCAGAAATACTTCTGCCATCATTCAACATGTATTGACGTACTGCAGTACCAGACTAGAGGGAAAAAGTTAAATGTCTTTATGTTAATATTAGTTTATTGGAATATTAAAATGTCTTTCTCTCTCTCTCTCACACACACACACACACACACACACACACACACACACACACACACACACACACACACACACACACACACACACACACACACACACACACACACACACACACACACACGGAGTTAGTTTCGAGACCTGCATTTATTTTGACAGGCTATGGACATTCACACACGTTACGTTTTTTGTCGAGCTTCACATAGAGGCGCTGTGTTTGTGGGCACATTCTATTGCCACTGGGTGGCGCTATGAGACGATGGATGGCGGAGAGGCACTGCTGTAAGGGCGCAGAAGAAGAACAATCAGAGCGAAGACAGAAAGTTGGACGGAAGTTACGTGTTGCTATATAAGGTTAAATAACGGTTCGGTCGTCTCTTACGGACAAACTGTTGTTTGGATAATGGATGGATGTCAGAACAGTTCGTTCATAAGAGACGAAAGAACTGTTATTTAACTTTATTTAGCAACACGTAACTTCCGTCCAACTTTCTGTCTTCGCGCTGCTTGTTCTTCTTCTGCCCCCTTACAGCAGTCCCTCTCCGCCATCCATCGTCTCACATCGCCACCCAGGGGCGATGGATTGTAGTGCGCACAAGCGCAACATCAGGCTTACGTTTATAATTATATTCGGGGCTACGCCATGGACGTGTTATAGTTGAACTGGCTACGGCGCCGCCGCTCAGCCTTGCAGCCAATTTCCCCCCAGTGGTCACTCGCGGTATTGCAGCGAAAAATCCCCCGCGGCCCACAAAGCGTTTCCCCCCATAGACCACCGCTGTAAAAGAGACGCCTGTAAAACGGTTGACAGGACACCTGCAGCTGTAACCACGGTCACTTATTACTCTTACTCTTACTCTTACCTGTTAGACTTTGTTTTGAACGTAATTGGTTTTTTTTAATCCATGAAGTCCACCGGCATTGCATTCATGCACGCGCAGCGCCAGATCCTGAACGCGGCTCGCTCGTTCTCATAGCCCAGATGCATGATGGGAGTAATATTACTGCGCATGTGTTTTTTTTTTCCCCTTTTATCCAATTGTCTGGCCAGCTACCCGCTCTTTTTGAGCCGTGCCGGTCGCTGCTCCACCCCCTGTGCCGATCCGGGGGGCGCCCCACCCGACCAGGGGAGGCGCTAGTGCAGCGACCAGGACACATACCCACATCTGACTTCCCACCCGCAGACACGGCCAATTGTGTCTGTAGGGACGCCCGACCAAGCCGGAGGCAACAGGGGGACTCGACCCGGCGATCCCCGTGTTGGTGGGCAACGGAAGAGACCGCTACGCCACCCGCACGCAAGTAAACCCGGAAGCCAGAAACTTTTTCGCCGTATGCGCCAGGCGAGCAGTTCTCATAGGGATGAACAGGCGCAACTTGTCACCATCTAATCCACCCTCCACCTGTCACCATCTAATCCACCCTCCGCCTGTCACCATCTAATCCACCCTCCACCTGTCACCACTTTATCCACCCTCCGCCTCTCATCACCTTATCCACCCTCCACCTGTCACCACTTTATCCACCCTCCACCTGTTACCATCTAATCCACCCCTCCACCTGTCACCATCTAATCCACCCTCCACCTGTCACCATCTAATCCACCCTCCGCCTGTCACCATCTAATCCACCCTCCGCCTGTCACCATCTAATCCACCCTCCGCCTGTCATCATGTAACCCACCCTCCGCCTGTCACCACCTTATCCACCCTCCACCTGTCACCATCTAATCCACCCTCCACCTGTCACCATCTAATCCACCCTCAGCCTGTCACCACCTTATCCACCCTCCGCCTCACCATCTAATCCACCCACCTGTCACCATCTAATCCACCCTCCACCTGTCACCACCTTATCCACCCTCCGTCTGTCATCATCTAATCCACCCTCCACCTGTCACCATCTAATCCACCCTCCATCTGTCATCATCTAATCCACCCTCCACCTGTCACCACCTTATCCACCCTCCGTCTGTCATCATCTAATCCACCCTCAGCCTGTCATCATCTAATTCACCCTCCGCCTTTCACCATCTAATCCACCCTCCACCTGTCACCACTTTATCCACCCTCCACCTGTCACCATCTAATCCGCCCTCCACCTTTCACCATCTAATCCACCCTCCACCTGTCACCACTTTATCCACCCTCCGCCTGTCACCATCTAATCCACCCTCCGCCTGTCACCATCTTGTTGTTAGTAGTTACTGTGGCGTTGTCTAATTTGCGTACTAATATATGCAAACACTTCCTGTACAGTTCATTAATTTGTCTTGTTTCACAATCTGAGTAATTTAGTTGCCGTTTCGTCGACTCACCTTTCAATTTTAATCTGTTCGTTGGCGCCAGTAAATGTACATTTGTAACCATGGCAACCATCACTGCGGCAGAACGCGTCAGCGCGGACACGCCCCGTGTCTTGCTCTTAGGTGACGCAACAGGTGTAAATATTCAAACCAATCCGTTTTTATTGGAAATGTTAAAGAAAACATAAACAAAATCATTGGCAACATATAAGTGTAAACTACTAATAACACACGTTAGCCCCTAGCTAACGAGTTTGACCCTTTAGCCGAGCGGTTAGCGACGTGGCCTTGTGGTGCAGTGCACCCCGTATCGAATCCCGCACCGGGCAAGAAAATAACCGGTTACATAAGCGACAAATAAGCACCCCAGATAACACCGACCATGTTCAAAGGGGTGAGAACTTGTCTAGTTCTGCCCCCCTATACAGGACTGCACGATGCAGGAGTAGTAGTCATAACAGACCTTCTGTCGGCCTCTTCCCCGTTTCTCTGGGGTCGCCACAGTGGATTTCAGTCTCCATCGGTACCCTGTGAGGGACACAGCACCAACGGAGGCCGTTGTTAACCCGGGCCTTGACCGATCCGGTGTGGTCTTGCCAACCCACATTCTGATTTGGTTAAGTTTTACGTCGGATGCCCTTCCTGACGCAACCACTGACCCTCCGGACGGGGGCACGGGTACAGGTCTGGATGCCATCCCAGTATTCATGGACCTGCACCCATGCCTGTAACCAAAGTAGTGACAATAGATAATAATTGATGATAGAAATAATAGAAAATGAAAGTTCAATTCATAGGCACCAGTGTCCATGATCCTGGGTTCGAACCCCGGGGTAGTCCAACCTCGGGGGTCGTCCTCTGTGTGGAGTTTGTATGTTCTCCCCGTGTCTGTGTGGGTTTCCTCCGGGGGCTCCGGTTTCCTCCCACAGTCCAAAGACATGTAGGTCAGGTGACTCGGCCGTACTGAATGGTCCCTCGGTGTGAATGTGTGGGCCCTGTGATGGCCTGGTGGCCTGTCCAGGGTGTCTCCCCGCCTGCTGGGATAGGCTCCAGCATCCCCACCACCCTGAGAGCAGGATGAGCGGTTTGGATAATGGATGGATGGATGATGGAGTGCCCATGATCTGCCACACAAATCAACCCATTTGGACAAAAAAAACAAAACAAAAACACAACTGGTACTGGTCCATCCCATAAGCGTGTGTTGGTTCTGGTCTTTTCAGTGCAGATGAAGTACCACACATTTTTCAGCTCATCACTGCAGTTATTCCACCTCCCTTCATTCTAACACGGTGATGCTTTGCATCTGTCCCTGCTGGTGGTTTTTGAACATCCGGCTTCCTGTCTTAACTGTGTGTACTTCCTGTCAGCTGGAACATTGAGTTGGGTTTGTCGCCAGGCTGCAGGGGGCTCACGTCTCCCTGCAGACACACAGGCAGCAGCAAGGGTTGGGGTGGTCGGGAATTCA
Source organism: Lampris incognitus (assembly GCF_029633865.1). Lineage (NCBI taxonomy): Eukaryota > Metazoa > Chordata > Actinopteri > Lampriformes > Lampridae > Lampris > Lampris incognitus. The sequence continues at coordinate 66,090,516 of NC_079214.1, forward strand.
GTTATTTACATTCCGTAACGATTATTGTTTTGCCCCCCCCCCCCCTCAGGAAGACTGGGGGCAGGTCAAAATACATCCCCCCCCGCTAAAGCCCCGGAAACCCGATGCTGGCGCCGCCACTGGAAGAGACTTGACCTCAGGGCAGAAACCGGTGTGTGTGTGTGTGTGTGGTGGGGGGTGTGAGGATGGGGATGGGGGGGGGTAGTGAATGTGTGGCCAGTCAGAAGAGTGAAAAGCGATGGAAGATAAGCAGATTCGATCACTAAGAACTGTCACTTCTAATCCGTCTCTCCACCCACTTACATTTCCCGAAGGTCCGTCTCCTCTCGTCTTTCTCTGCCCCGCTCTCAAACCCTCAGCTCCGGGTGCCGCCGGGTGGACGAGCCGTGTCTGGGGTTTGTTTTTGGCTTTATACGTTTACCATCCTCGGGAAAAGCCAGCATGGCGCCATTTAAAAGAAACCCCTTTATTAACGTTAACTAAACGAAGCGGTTATCTGTAACTCCGCTCCTGCTGGATTTGGCGCCATCTGCTGGCCACAACTGTTCCGTTTTCCTTCCGCAAACCCCTGCGTCCATGAAACAAACGTGAGCGCGCAGAAAGCGCTCACGCGCGGATCACAATTTCGGACGGTCGCAGATTTTGGTGTAAATTCTACGGTTTCTCCGAATTATCCCCCTTTTCCTCCCCAATTGTATCCGGCCAATCACCGCACTCTTCCGAACCGTCCCGGTCTCTGCTCCACCCCCCTCTGCTGATCCGGGGAGGGCTGCAGACCACCACGTGCCTCCTCCCATACACGTGGAGTCACCAGCCGCTTCTTTTCACCTGACAGTGAGGAGTTTCACCAGGGGGACGTAGCGCGTGGGAGGATCACTCTACCCCCCACCCAGTTCACCCCCCCCCCGAACAGGTGCCCCAAAAAACCAGAGGAGGCGCTAGTGCAGCAACCAGGACACATACCCACATCTGCGGCTTCCCACCCGCAGACACGGCCAACTGTGTCTGTAGGGACGCCCGACCGAGCCCGAGGCAACACGGGGATTCGAACCGGTGACCCCCGCGTTGGTAGGACACAGAATAGACCGCTAAAGAGAATTTACAAGAGATGATTAGAACACCATGCAGGAGGCTAAAGAGAGCAGGTTTTCTAGACCTGTGGTCCAATACGTTCAAAGTACTCTGACTGGTTAGGGTGCCAAGTGAAACGATCATACGGCCAGTCAGTAACGTCTCAGGTTGTCAGTATTCATCACAGTGAAAACACAAAAGAAGTCGCTCTCTCCAAATCCAGAACAGTGCATCTTTATTGAACAGATATGAACGGGTTAAAGGTCAAGAGGGACGAGACTAAAGTACAGTCAGGTTGTACCTAGAAGCTAATCGCCTGCAGGAGCTAGCTACACACTAACCATCACGTTCACAGCTGAGACCCTGGGATCAGCACCTACGGAGGTCTTTCCCCTACACTGGTTAGATGGGACCTGTCAGAAAACTGACCCGAAATCAGCCCCCCCCCCAAAAAAAAATCACATGAATCCCTTCAACTCTGGATTCTGAGTAACCCCAAAAGAATGGTAGAGTCCTGCTGGTGGGCGGTAGACACATACGTAGGAACATTACACGCCAGAGGTATAAACCGTAGGTCATTATTTACAGAATTACTTCCTACTTTAACCATACTGCACAGAAAAAAGGATAAATATAAAAATATTTAACATTACTTTCTTAAAAAACAAAAACAATACAAAACAAGTGTTGTTAAACAGTCTGCATCAGAACGTCTTCATCCACGGTTGGGTACAGCTTCAGCGTGGACTTTACACCTGGACAAACAGTTGTAGAGACAGATTGATAGAATAACAGATAGTGACAGACTGATAGAATAACAGATAGTGACAGACTATAGAATAACAGATAGTGACAGACTGATAGAATAACAGATAGTGACAGACTATAGAATAACAGATAGTGACAGACTGATACAATAACAGATAGTGACAGACTATATAGAATAACAGATAGTGACAGACTGATAGAATAACAGATAGTGACAGACTGATAGAATAACAGATAGTGACAGACTGATAGAATAACAGATAGTGACAGACTGATAGAATAACAGATAGTGACAGACTGATACAATAACAGATAGTGACAGACTGATAGAATAACAGATTGTGACAGACTGATAGAATAACAGATAGTGACAGACTATAGAATAACAGATAGTGACAGACTGATAGAATAACAGATTGTGACAGACTGATAGAATAACAGATAGTGACAGACTATAGAATAACAGATAGTGACAGACTGATAGAATAACAGATAGTGACAGACTGATACAATAACAGATAGCGACAGACTGATAGAATAACAGATAGTGACAGACTGATAGAATAACAGATTGTGACAGACTGATAGAATAACAGATAGTGACAGACTATAGAATAACAGATAGTGACAGACTGATACAATAACAGATAGTGACAGACTGATAGAATAACAGATAGTGACAGACTGATACAATAACAGATAGTGACAGACTGATAGAATAACAGATTGTGACAGACTGATAGAATAACAGATAGTGACAGACTATAGAATAACAGATAGTGACAGACTGATAGAATAACAGATAGTGACAGACTGATAGAATAACAGATAGTGACAGACTGCAGAATAACAGATAGTGACATACTGATAGAGGTAAATAAGACATTGAGATAGAGAAAAGAAGGCAGAAGTTATGTTCATTTCATGAGCTAGTCAATATTGCTTGTGGGATGGAGAGGCTGGTGCAACTCGACCGGCACAGAAACACTGGTAGAGTGTTGTGA
>NC_079214.1:66098358-66200858 GCF_029633865.1 Lampris incognitus
TGTTATGAAGGTTTAGTTGGAAAGTGTGCTGTCTTATGAAGGTTTAGTTGAAGAGCGTGTTGTGTTATTAAGGTTTAGGTGAAGAGCGTGATGTGTTATGAATAGGGCCCTACCAAATTCACGGCCGTGAAAATCGCGTCACGGACCGTGAAATCAGCCTCTTCCCGTGTAATTGACCATTTGCCGTGAAATGCAGAATTTAAGTGCGCAACCAGTTTGAGAAAATACTGTGCTGACATGATTGACATTTTGGATGCGCGAATAAAAGCATTCACGTGTCTAAGACATTGATTGGTTAAATGAGCATCCGGGGTGGTCGCAATGATCATAGTTGTTACTAGCATAGTTTGAGTTAGCTGTCGCCAGCATGTTAGCTTAGGCCCTAACGTGCTGAAGATGTCGAAATCTAAAGCCTCAAAAAACACGACTGCAGACGACAGAGTAATTGAGTTTGGAAAACATATTTTACACGCTGATGGCGGGAAATTATTTTGTACGAGTTGTAATATCTCCTTAGATCACAGTCGACGAGCAACGATTCAGCGTCACTTGGAAAGTGAAACAAAAAGAGGGCTGCCGAAAAAGAACCACAAGGTCGTTCGGAGACGAGTCAAACGAGAACATTACGCAAAGTAGATTTAAACAACCAGCGGCCGAATTCCTGAAAGCAGTGCGCATTTTTGACCCTGCACAAACACTTATTTTGACGGTGGATTTAAACTCACTCCGCACGGACATTCCTGGATTTGACAAAAACTGTAGGCTGGAATTGCCGAACTACAAACACATCGCACAAGAGGTGGACACAACTTTACCAGTGCTAGCTTTTTGGAAATCCTCCGAATCTAGGCTACCACACCTTGCTAAAGTAGCGTGGCGCTGTCTGTCAATCCCGACGAACTCTTTGGACGCGGAGAGGGCCGTGTCAAAACATGGACAAGTATTTTCATCGCAGAGACAGAGCATGAAGCCAAGCACCATCGCAGGATGCTCAATGCTTACATTAAACCACCAGTACGGTTATGCTGTGTACAGTAGGCTGGGCTATTCAGGCCCTGTGTGAATAAAAAGTGTAATTTAATAATTGCCGTGAAATGTCGCATTTTTCTTATAGATTCCGTGAAATCTGTGATTTTCGAGAAACTAGGTCCGTGAAATTGAGCGAAATGTACCGTGAATTTGGTAGGGCCCTAGTTATGAAGGTTTAGTTAGAATGCGTGATGTGTTATGAAGGTTTATTTGGAAAGTGTGATGTGTTATGAAGGTTTATTTGGAAAGTGTGTTGTGTTATGAAGGTTTAGTAGGAAAGCGTAATGTGCTATGAAGGTTTAGTTGGAAAGCGTGATGTGTTATGAAGGTTTAGTTGAAGAGCGTGATGTGTTATGAAAGTTTAGTTGGAAAGTGTGTTGTGTTATGAAGGTTTAGTTGAAGAGCGTGTTGTGTTATTAAGGTGTAGGTGAAGAGCGTGCTGTGTTATGAAGGTTTAGTTGAAGAGCGTGTTGTGTTATGAAGGTTTAGTTGGAAAGTGTGATGTGTTATGAAGGTTTAGTTGGAAAGCGTGATGTGTTATGAAGGTTTAGTTGGAAAGTCTGATGTGTTATGAAGATTTAGTTGGAAAGTGTGCTGTGTTATGAAGGTTTAGTTGAAGAGCGTGTTGTGTTATGAAGGTTTAGTTGAAGAGCGTGATGTGTTATGAAGGTTTAATTGAAGAGCGTGATGTGTTATGAAGGTTTAGTTGGAAAGTGTATTGTGTTATGAAAGTTTAGTTGGAAAGTGTGTTGTGTTATGAAGGTTTAGTTGGAAAGTGTGCTGTGTTATGAAGGTATAGTTGGAAAGTGTGCTGTGTTATGAAGGTTTAGCTGGAAAGTGTGCTGTGTTATGAAGGTTTAGTTGAAGAGCGTGTTGTGTTATGAAGGTTTAGGTGAAGAGCGTGCTGTGTTATGAAGGTTTAGTTGAAGAGCGTGTTGTGTTATGAAGGTTTAGTTGAAGAGCGTGCTGTGTTATGAAGGTTTAGTTGAAGAGCGTGTTGTGTTATGAAGGTTTAGTTAGAATGCGTGATGTGTCATGAAGGTTTAGTTAGAAAGTGTGATGTGTTATTAAGGTTTATTTGGAAAGTGTGATGTGTTATGAAGGTTTAGTTGGAAAGCGTGATGTGCTATGAAGGTTTAGTTGGAAAGTCTGATGTGTTATGAAGGTTTAGTTGAAGAGCGTGATGTGTTATGAAAGTTTAGTTGGAAAGTGTGATGTGTTATGAAGGTTTAGTTGGAAAGCATGATGTGTTATGAAGGTTTAGTTGAAGAGCGTGATGTGTTATGAAAGTTTAGTTGGAAAGCGTGATGTGCTATGAAGGTTTAGTTGAAGTGCGTGATGTATTATGAAAATTTAGTTGAAGAGCGTGATGTGTTATGAAGGTTTAGTTGAAGAGCGTGATGTGTTATGAAAGTTTAGTTGGAAAGCGTGATGTGCTATGAAGGTTTAGTTGAAGTGCGTGATGTATTATGAAAATTTAGTTGGAAAGCGTGATGTGCTATGAAGGTTTAGTTGAAGAGCGTGATGTATTATGAAAATTTAGTTGGAAAGTGTGATGTGTTATGAAGGTTTAGTTGGAAAGCGTGATGTGCTATGAAGGTTTAGTTGGAAAGCGTGATGTGTTATGAAGGTTTAGTTGGAAAGCGTGATGTGCTATGAAGGTTTAGTTGGAAAGCGTGATGTGTTATGAAGGTTTAGTTGGAAAGCATGATGTGCTATGAAGGTTTAGTTGGAAAGCATGATGTGTTATGAAGGTTTAGTTGAAGAGCGTGATGTGTTATGAAAGTTTAGTTGGAGAGCGTGATGTGCTATGAAGGTTTAGTTGAAGTGCGTGATGTATTATGAAAATTTAGTTGGAAAGTGTGATGTGTTATGAAGGTTTAGTTGGAAAGTGTGATGTGTTAGGAGACACGTTTGTCTGTTTTCTCTTATCAAAGAACAAAGAAATGAACGTGACGCCTACAAACTTTATGAATTTAAAAATTCGTAATGCAACAGGAAGTACCTGAAGAAGAAAGAAAGAATGTGTGTGTGTGTGTGTGTGTGTGTGTGTGTGTGTGTGTGTGTGTGTGTGTGTGTGTGTGTGTGTGTGTGTGTGTGTGTGTGTGTAGGTACTTATGGAGGGCTGGCTGCTGGTCTCATTCTCCAGCTCGTCCTCCTCGATACAGGAAGTGATGAAAGAGTTCTCCGCTGGTGCAGGGACCAGGAAGCTCTGACCACTGGGGAGGGGAGGAGGAGAAGTGGTACATGACATCTCAAAGATGGACGGTGTCACTTCACAGGTGTTAACTCTAAACACAGAGTTCAGACTCAGTTTGTGGACATCTAACACTATGTGTGAGCTGTTGACTGAAGAGAACTATGCTCTGAGACAACAGGTTCAATCTGCAAGAAGCTGCATAATTTCGCTGTATTTGAGGGTCAATCACCTTTCAAAGAACTTCCATTTTAAATAACCAGAAGCTGATTAACCTCACCCTGAATACATGGGAAGCAAGTAATACTTAAGACAAGTGAGAGGCAAAACACAAGTTCCAAGAATCATTCATTCATTCATTCTTTCATCTTCATCTTGTCATGAAGATGTCATGCCAGCAAGAGTACTCAGCAGTTATGGAGACGAGACAGAGTCTTTCAAGGTCCACAAGGCTGTGTCATTGCTCCAATCCTGTTCTGTCTTCATTGCCACTATCCTCTACCTCACAGGCCCCATCTGCCTCAGGGAATCAAAATCATGTGTAGGACTGATGGGGATCTTCTGGACATTAACAGATCCCAGGCTAAAAGTAAAACCACCACCACATCCATCACTGAGCTGCAGTACGCCGATGACAATCGCTCAGTGTCCCAAGTAGAAGAGGAACTACAGAGCATACTGGATGCCTTTGCAAAGGCACACAAGCAGCTTGGCCTGGCCATTAAAATAAAAAAGACCCATATCCAACCTTCACCCAACAGAAATATGTCTGCTCTGCCCCCATCCATCTCTATAGACAACACCAGACTCAGAAAATGTGGAACAGTTCCCAACTTGAAAACGTGGCACAGTTCCCATATCTTAGCAGTCTTCTCTCCTCCAAAGCCAACATTGACATCGAAATACACCATCGTCTCAGTTGTGCCAGCCGGCCTTCTCTACACCGAGCAAAAGAGTTCTGGAAAATTGCGACCTTCAGGCCAGAAAAAAATGTTTGCTGTACAAAGTGGTAGTGCTGCTCACCCTACTGTATGGGGCTGAAATATGGGCCACATATAGCAGGTATCTGAAGGCACTCGAGGCATACCAACAGCAATGCGTCAGGAAGATCCTTAAGATCAGCTGGGAGGATAAGTTCACCAACTTCAGCGTCCTTGAGGAGGCCAACATGCCTACTATAACTGACACCATAACACAACATCAGCTGAGATGGACTGGCCATGTCCTCCGCATGTCTGACTCTCGCCTTCTGAAACAAGTCCTTTACTCTCAGCTCGTGACAGGATGCCATGCCCCAGGAGGACAAAAGAAGCGATATAAAGATAACATCAAGGCCCACATCAGAAGGTTTGACATCGACCTTAACACCTGGGAACAAGCAGCAAAAAACAGGGAGGCCTGGAGGCTGGCTGTCCGTGAGGGTGCTGTGCACTACAACCATGACCTCACTGTGCTGCTGAAAACAAGTGCAGACCCAGAAAGGAGCGAGTTACCAGAAAGACCTCAACCACTCCTTCACACCCTTGCCCACAATGCCCCAAAATATGCGGCTCCAGGATCGGCCTCTACGCCCACCTGAAGACCCAGAAGGACCCAGAAGGAGGACATTCATACTAAACCCCGAGTGATCGCCGATGATGATGACGATGACTGGCTGTGAAAACAAATTTCCTGCAGGACATTAAAGACTATATCTATCTATTTATTACATTTTCAAGAGTTATTACATTAGTGGGAAATGATCATATTACTATGAGGGTTTAGGCTGTGGGGTTTAGTGCAGAAGAGTGAACCTACTCTGATGCTACTCCAGATGTTTCTCCCATATTTTTCCTGAAAAGGGTCTTAGGAAAAGGGGCGCCATACATTGTTGTGGACTCTACCCATATTAGAGAAAGTCGTGTAAACGCAATGTGAATATAAAGCCCTCAGAAAATGTAACTGGGATATAGGTCTCTACAAGTCAACTTCACTTGTCTTGAGGGTTGGCACTGGGGTGGTCAGAGGTACCTGTATGTGTGCAGGTTGAGAGACCCCAGCAAGGAGCAGGAAGATCGTCCTGAGGTCACCGACTCGGAGGTCACAGAGGGTACACTCACCGCTGCTCGCTTAAAAGGATTGGAGTGGTCAAACAGAGAGACTGCGATCGAAGCCCGTGTCCTGGCACCTGGAGACAGACAGACACACACACACACACACACACACATGAAATATTGGTCACATGCACATAATTCTGGATTTGGCTCATTACAGTTTTTTTGATTGCCAAGACATTTCTTGAAATTAAGATCCATTTCCATCCATGCATCCATTATCCAAACCGCTTATCATGCTCTCAGGGCCACGGGGATGCTGGAGCCTATCCCAGCAGTCATTAGATGGCAGGCAGGGAGACACCCGGGACAGGCCGCCAGGCTATCTCAGGGCAAGGAATGGATGTCTATATAACCACGGCTGCATATCTGATTATCTTTGGGTGTCTAGAAAAGCGCTATATAAATGTAATGATTATTATTACCTTCAGTATGTTAAAAGGGAATCAAATCTTGTCATAATCTGCTATGATATCGCAGCTGAATAACTCGTGGACTTGTATTAAATGGTAAAATATCAAGATCCATTCCCCAAAACTCTAAATTACAAATGCATAATCGCACAGTCATCTAAGAAACTTCAAACTTCCATGTCAAAACCAAACTCTCCACTCCAAACCATGTAGTCTTACATCTAAACCAAACTTCAGACATCAAATAAAAGCGATCAAATACACATACGTCACAAAAAAGCCGTTACACACTAGTGAGATCAATTCAAAACACTACCGAAAATACCTGTCACTGCAATGAATAATGGCGCTCATGGTTTTCCCCCAGAACAACCTCTTTACATGATGAACACAAGTTCAAGTACAAGTTCCACAGTGACATGCATATGCCCTGGCTCTCAGCCCTGACAAACTGTATTTAAGGAAATAATCTCATCTCATCTCATCATCAGCCAGTTCTCGGGGGTCGGTTCGCGGTGGCAGCAAGCTAAGTAGGGCACTCCAGACGTCCCTCTCTCCAGCAGCGCCCTCCAGCTCCTCCTGGGGGAGCCCAAGGTGTTCCCAGGCCAGAATGGACATGTAGTCCCTCCAGCAAGTTCTGGGTCTAATCCCACAGAGTAATAAATCACTGAAGTTATGTAAGGCGCCTACTTTTCATTATTTTGATGGCCAGGGGGTAAAAATTGTCGTTGAGATGTCTTGTCGGAGCTCTGATGCTCGCTAAGCATCCCGAGGGAAGGAGAACAGATCATGTGATGGGTGGATGGTGTCCTGCATGATACTTAGGGCCTTCCTCCCGCAACGGGTGGTGTATATGTCCTGAAGCTGTGGCAATGCTGCTCCTATGGTTTTTGAAGCCGTTTCCACCATCCTTCTCAGCTGTTTGTGGTCCTGTTCCGTCAGGTTGCCAAACCACACCAGTACGCTTCCAGTAAGGATGCTCTCTATGGAAGTCTGACAGAAACTCACCAGGGTTTTTGTGGACACTCTGAATTTTTTAAGACGTCTCAGTAAGTATAGTTAGTCTCTGTTGTGCCTTCTTACTGACACAAATGGTGTTTCGAGACCAGGGGCCAAATGTAGAAATCCGTGTAGACGCAAAACAGGAAACGAGCATATGCAGTCTTTTCATCAGATTTATAAAACCCCACGTACGTCTGTTCCCACTGGTTTTTTCCTCATACATCTCAATCACCCTGAAATTGTGTGCATGTGTATGAGCCTTCTGACCATGCCCACAATTTACTATAAATCGCTTCCAACATTACTATAAATGGCTTCCAACGGGTCCAATCTGGCCTGGGAACGCCTTGAGATCCCCCAGGAGGAGCTGGAGGGCGTTGCCGGGGAGAGGGACATCTGGAGTGCCCCTACTTAGCTTGCTGCCACCGCGACCCGACCCCGGAAAAGCGGCTGAAGATGAGATGAGATGAGGCTTCCAACACACCCCCAATCTCCTGGTTTGCGTACAAAGGGCCCGCATTTAGTTTAGTTTTGAGGAGAAATGGCGGAAGCATTTGAAGAGGCGCAGTTTTATCATCCGTAAACTGGAAATAATGGCTGACCAATTTGACAGAAGACGACGCCTAAGCTCTGGCATTACCAACAAAATGACACAAGATGGCAGAAAGTAACTGAAGCAGTCACAGACCCTGGAGGAGATTAAAAACAAGTCACACCTGAAGGTGTAGGTTATTCTTACTCCCCAATAATACAGAAGAATCTTTATTCACATGAAGACCATGTACTATTTATTTGTTTATTTATATAAAGGCCATTGTTATAACTGCTATAGTGCTTAGTGAAATGCATATTTACTCAAGCTAGAATAGAATTAAGGCTTGTCACTATGTAATCATAGTGAAGCTTTTTTAAAGTACAGATCACATCCTAACATAATGTTGTAAAAGAAAGAAGAAAAAAAAAACTCTGAGTAAAAGTCACCAAAATTCACTTTTATAATCCTTTTTTTTGCCAACTCGCAACACCACACTAATCGGACTCAAAAGACTGTGTGTACGGCATGCATGGTGTGAAAGATGTGCACTTTCTCACCACCCGTGGATTGTTATACATTCAGGAACCTGCGTGGGGAGTAGTGTACAAAAGTACATTTTTCGTGTGTATGCCTGGTTTATACATTTGGCCCCCGGAGAGTGAGTCTGACATCTGAATGCCTAAAAATCTCAAGTTCTTTACAATTTTAACAGAGACATTGTTGATGTAAACTGGTGTCTGAACTGTTTTGGACTTCCTAAAATCCCCTGCTTCCTATAGGCATCTTCATTGTTGTCATTTATCAGTCCAATCACTTTGGTGTCATCTGCGAATTTCACTATGCTGTTATGATACTGGGCGACCCAGTCATGTGTGAGCAGACTGTAGAGTAAGGGACTAAGGCAACAACCCTGCGGTGCTCCTGTGTTGAGAATTATGGTAGATGAGTAGATGGTACCTGCCTTCACTGTCTCAGGTCTGCCTGTCAGAAAGTCATATAACCACTTACACATGGAATTACATAGACCAAGGTCCCTAAGCTTTACCACCAATTTACATGGTACAACGCTATTAAATGAAGCGCAGTGGTGCAGTGGTTCGCGCTGTCGCCTCATAGTCCTGGGTTCGAATCCCCGGGGTTGTTCAACCTTGGGGGGGTCATCCCAGGTCGTCCTCTGTGTGGAGTTTGCATGTTCTCCCCGTGTCTATGGTGGGTTTTCTCTGGGTGCGCCGGTTTCCCCCACCATAAAAAAAGACATGCATGTTAGGGTGAATACTCCTGTCTGTGCCCCTGACCGAGGCATGGCAAGACAAACTGGAGTTGGTCCCCGGGTGCTGCAAGGCAGCTGCCACTGCTCCTAGCTACACACCTAGGGATGGGTTAAATGCAGAGCATAATTTCCCTATGGGGATCAATAGAGTATATATATATATATATATATATATATATATATATATATATATATATATATATATATATATATATACACTATATATACGTATATAATTTTAAAAAATGCAGAGCTATAGTCAATAACCAACATTCTGTGTTTTTTCCCTCAAGGTGTTTGAATACAATATGCTGATTTATGAGCTGCATAATTGATTTGGGTGCTCCGGTTTCCTCCCACAGTCCCAAGACATGTAGGTCAGCTGAATCAGCCGTACTAAATTGTCCATAGATGTGAATGTGTCAGCCCTGTGATGGACTCGCAGCCTGTCCAGAGTGTCTCCCCACCTGCCACCCAGTGACTGCTGGGATAGGCTCCAGCTTCCCGCGACCCCAATTGGGATAAGCGGCTTGGATAATGGATGGATGCAGAGCCAATGACACAGCATCTTCCACAGGTCGATGTGACCAATAAGCAAACTGTAGCGGATCAAGGTTCACAGGAATGTTAGGATTTATGTATGTCTTAACTAATTTTTCAAAGCATTTCATTATTACTAAGGTCAAGGCAACAGGTCTGTAGTCATAAAGACAGGATAGGGGTGATTTTTTTGGGTACAGGCACGATAAGCATTTTCTTAAAAATCGTAAGAACCACACATAGTGACAACGACAGGTTAAAATGTCTGTAAAAACATTCGATAGCTAACCAGAGCAGGTCTTAAGGACATGAGATGGGATACAGTCTGGTCCGGCAGCTTTGCGTGCTTTGTCAAATTTAAAAACCTTACTCATGTGAGCCTTTGTCACTTGATATGTTACCTCGTTGAGTGAGTGCACAACAGTTCTGTGAATTGTCTGATGAACCCAAGTCACACTCCAAGCGGGTATAGAACCTGTTCAGGTCATCAGGGAGTGAAGCAGTGGTGTTAGTCAAACCACCCGGCTTGGGTTGGTAGTCCATTATCGTTTGCAGTCCCTGCCACATGCACCTGGAGCCCCCGTCGTTGTAATGCTGTTCTAGTTTATCCCAGTATTGTTTTTTGGCTGACTTGATGGCTTTCCTCAGTACATACCTGGCCTCCTTGTAGCGGTCCTTATCCTGACTTTAAAAGCGGCAGTCCTTTCTTTTAGTCTAAGCTGAATGTCACTATTGATCCAAGGTTTCTGATTTGGATAGGAGCGGGTGGTACGAATGGGAATACAGGCGTCCAGACAGAATTTAACATAGCCAGCAACTGTATCAGCGTATTCGTTCAAATCCAGAGGGTTCCTAAAAACTGACCAGTGTGTTGAATAAAAAAACCCTGAAGTTTGAGCTCATTTGCTGCCGACCAGCTCTGTACTGTCCTCAATGTGGGTTTCTCGCTCTTAACTTTCTGCTTATAAGCAGGTAACAAGAGCATGGATGAATAGTCCGATTTCCCAAAATGAGGCCGTGGAATAGACCTACACTCTCTCTCGATAGTAGAATAGCAGTAATCCAAGACCTTGTTGCCCCTGGTTGGACAGCTGACATGCTGGAAGTACGTATTTAGGTAGCACTGATTTGAGGCTACAGCGACTCTAATCCCCCACCACAATGGAAATAGCCTGTGGATGTTTATTCTCATAGCCACTGATTGCGCCGTAGAGCTCTTCCAGAGCTACCGTAGCGTTGGCTTGTGTGGAATGTAAACAACAGTTAACAGGACAGAAGGGAACTGCCTTGGTAGATAAAATGATCAACACTTGATTGTAGGATGTTCCAACACTGGCGAACAGGACTGGGAGGTTACTCCTACATTGGTGCACCGAGAATTGTTAATCAGAAAACATAACCCCCCACCTTTTACCTCACCGGTCGTTTCACTCAAGCGGCCCAGTCGGGGCACGGAGAAGGCTGTATGGCCCTGTCCGGGATGTTCGAGGTTAGCCAGGTCTCAGTAAAACAGAACACGCAGCGATCCCTCATGTCCCATTGGGCACTAATACGGCAGTATAGTTCATCTAGCTTGTTGCCAACAGATTGTGTATTGGTTAGCAAAATGCTAGGGGATGGAAGGTCGAGTCGGGTGATGCCGTAGCCTAGCCAGGACCCTGCCCCATCTTCTGTGTTTCCGCCAGTATTGGCCTCGGTTGCTGGTGCTCCAAGATACCCTAGGGTTGTAAACAATGTCTTTTGTATCTCCGGAGGTGCGCACAAGTCTGGAACCTTTAGTATTAAGTCCAGTAAGGTCTTACAGTCATAAATGGTCACTGTAGTCATAGTATGTGTGAGAAAGCTAACAATTAATGCAAAAACTAATACAAAGGAGAGAGACGCTCGTAGCGTGTTGCCATCAGCCAGCACCATCTTATAACATAAAGACACAACATGTATAAAAAAATTTAATTCCTCTATGTAATGTAGTAAAATAAATTGAAATTGAGTGAAAAGGTAAATATGCAACCGATAAAGAATGTAGAATACAGTATTTACCAAAATAAACCAATGGGGAAAAAATGAAACGGTTTGTACATAAAGAAAGAAATCGCATTTATTCTGCCTCAGCATCCCTTCTGTGGTATGGGTCGGGGCAGAGATACTCATCTACATCACAGGCAATATTAGCCCTAGCCAGGTGGGGGGGCCCTTGCATCCCTTATCCACCCCTGGCAAACCTCAACTGTAATATCTAAATAAGCCTTCTCATTGACATCCCATGCAGGAGGACATGGTCAACTACAGTTGCATGAAACTCATATGAAACTACTTGTCTCCTTGCCTTTCCTCTTCCTCCTCCTCTCCTGTGTACTCTTCCTCTACCTTCAGGTGGATCCATTGTTCCAAAACAAGTGAACTGACCCACGGCCCTTTTATCTATCTATCCGTCTATCCTGAGGTTCTGACCGATGTGTGAACAGTTTCGACTCTTTGTGTTTCCACATGGGGAATTGTGTGTTAACTGGGTTTGAGCTGCGATGACTTGAGTTCATGATATTGAATGCCAGTGCGTTCTACTACATGAGCACATGGTGCAGCCAGTCATATAAGAAGGCATTTGTGTGTAGGTTTTTCCACACAAAAAAATTCAACAAATCTGAATAATATGTGAAAACAGGGGAACAGTGTTTACAGTTTTGGGAAATGGGTCTGGGTCTGTTTTTTGGTAGGTGGCGTCATGGTTTGGGATGTTTAGTTAATAGGCTGAGTTATAGTGTGTAAACAATCGAGAAAAACAGTAATGTTCATGCCAGTCCACTCCATTAAATTAATTCTACGACATCATGCTAGTGGCATGTGTGTGTGTGTTGGTGTATACAGGTATTTATGTGTGGCAGACATATTTGTGTAAAACTGTAATTGACAGTAGTCGGTGTGTATGAGCATGATTGTGTGTGTGAGAGATGCGGTGGTGTGTACTGCCTGCTCACCTCTGCCTTTCATGATGTAATCCACTGCTCTGTCACTGATGGCTGCTTCACTGGGCTGGATGTCCAGATAGGGTTTGTTACCAACTCCCATAGAAACCAACTCCTTCATCCTAATTTCTGAACACACACGCACACACACGCGCATGCGCACACGCCCGCACACACACACACACACACACACAGGTGTAATCTAGAATCTAACACACTTAATGTTTAAAAACACTAAGCAAAGCTGCAGAAGTGAGAACTGTTTATTTGGATCAGCTGTCTCTCTACCTGTCTTCTCTCTACATGTCTCTGTCTGTCTGGTTAAATTCAGTAGGTATCTGTTTGAGTCTATGTATTATTTATTCTAGTCTGTGTGTTATTTATTCATCTGTCTGTCTACCTGATTGTCTAGGTGTAACTCTCAGGAAAAATTATCATGCACAACAGCAAAGTGACAGGGAGAAAGATAAAATTATTGAGAAGTGATACAGACAGACAGATAGGTGACCAAACAGGAAGTTTACCTTTGTTCCTAGTGGCTTGTCTCCACAGAATGCGGCCTATGTCTCTGGTCCAGGACTGTTTGATGTCCTCTCTTGCTGCCTGTAGGACAAAAACTTGGTTTTTGGTCGTCCTCCGTCGAAACCAGATCTCAAAGCGCAGCCCGCTGTCTCCGGATGACTCTGTCAGTCCCAAGTCAGCACTCTGGGAGGGATGGGTAGTCACAGTTAGGCTGGCAAAGCCTGGGAGCTGGATGTCAGAAGTGGGTGAAGTGGGCGCTTACCTTAAAGGAGTGTTTGTAGATGAAAACATCCAAGCCCCCCTCCACCCGCTTAGTTTTACTGAGCAGAACCAAGTCCTCAAACAGGAAGACATGACGCTGACACTTCCTCCTCCCATTCCAGATAGTAAACTCATCCTGCCTGATAAGCTGGCCTTGTTCCTTCAAGTTTACCTAGTGAGAGAGAGCAAGAAAAGAGAAGAGCAAAAATGAGCCCATGTTCGCACAGCGGTACAATGACCATCAATATTAAGTATGATGATCCGCTGTGGCGACCCCTAACGGGAGCAGCCGAAAGTAGTAGTAGTAGATTAAGTATTTCATTAGATTAAAAAAGTGGAAAAACTAGCTAACTAGCAAGGTAAGAGTGATAAGTTAGCTGTTAGCCTGCTACAGGCGAACTAATAGAGATGGTGATGGGAAGAGAAATAAATAAAATCAGACAAATGAAATTAGACAAAGGATAACCCTTGGAAAATAAAAACAGGACATAAGAAACTCCTGCTAAGATAAAGACAATTTGGAAGGTGGGATCCCTCTTCTTCTTCTTCTTTTGGCTTGTTCCCTGTTTCTCAGGGGTCGCCACAGCAGATTTTTGCCCTCCGTAGCTTTCTGTCTGACACGTCCCTCTCCCGCAGTCCAACCCTCCTCATGTCCTCCTCTATCTGGTCTCCATCTTTTCCTTGGTCTTCCTCTTTGTTTTGCCAGGTATTTCCAGGTACAATACCTTCTTTCCTATATAGTCTACGCCTCCTCTCTGTACATGTCCACACCATCTCAGTCTTGTCTCTTTCAATCCCCTCTGTGCATAACTGTAGTCCACCGACTTCCGGTTTCTACTGCAGTGGTCAGACCAGTTTCCTGTTTGTTGGCGTGTGCTATTGACAACTGCAGATTTTTCACGATGCCTGCAAGATTCACCATGGATAAATGTCAACAACATGCACAGACCTGTCGACAAACTTTCACCTGCACCTACCAGCAAACAGCTGAAAAGTCTGAAGTTGTACGTATCAAGTTACGTCCACAATTATGAGGATGGTCCGGATGGACAGACATAACTTGATATGTACAACTTGAAACTTTTCACCCATTTGCTGGTAAGTGCGGGTGAACGTATTTGACAATTCTGTGCATGTCGTGTCCGTGAGTTAGAGCAGCTTCTTTCGGCTATGATTATGTTAGACAAGAAGGGCACTCCAGATAGCCTTAGCATCGGTCCTGACAGCAGACCTGCTATTGTTAGCACTAGCTCAGCCTCGTCGGCAGGTGTGGCAGTTTGTCTGTTCACCGGTGTGGGAAGGCTCGCAAGAGCAAGCCACCGATCGTGTGGCCTGGTCTGCAGTCACCTCTCCCGATTGCAAACCGGTTTTCGCCCCTCACCAGACCTGTTGGTAGTCCTACCAGCCAACGTGCCTCTCCCACTCCTGTTGATGGAGTAAAGCAACGCACGCTAGTGATAGGAGACTCCATTATCTGTAATTTTTTATGTTATTTATTTATTTTTACTACTTTATTGATCCCCGTGGGGAAATTCTTCCTCTGCATTTAACCCATCATCCTAGCTGTGTAGCTAGGAGCAGTGGGCAGCCGCCGTGCAGCGCCTGGGGACCAACTCCAGTTCACCTTGCTATGCCTCGGCCAGCGGCACAGACAGGAGTATTAACCCTAACATGGGGAAACCGGAGCATCCGGAGAAAACCCACGCAGACACGGGGAGAACATGCAAACGCCACACAGAAAGGACTTGGGATGACCCCCCCTAAGGTTGGACAACCCTGGGTTTCGAACTCAGGACCTTCTTGCTGTGAGGCGACAGCGATAACCACTGCGCCACCCCTAATATCAGATTATTATATCAGATTAATCCCGTAATATCAGATTAGCTTCACCAGCCTTGGTTCACTGTTTACCCAGGGCCAGAGTCTCCGACACAAGAGGATAATCTTAGGGTGCTGCCTTCACGGAGGGAGAATCAGGGAACCCAGGCACATAGCAGCACTACTTTCAGCAATATTGTTATTCACGGTGGCACAAATAATGCTAGGATGAGGCAATCAGAGAACACAAAGCCCAGCCAAGTCAGGACACTTGAGTTTGCCAGAAAGATGTGTTGGCATCGAGTAATTATCCTGGTACCTTACCTGTGAAGGTTAATGATGAGATGTACAGTAGGCTCACCTCAATGAACCGCTGGCTGGCTCGTTACTGTAATGAGCAGGGATTTGGCTTTGTTGATAACTAGCCTTTTTTCTGGGGCCGCCCCTACCTTACCTTACCTTATCTTATCCGTTTTGACTTTGAGGAGTGCGTAACTGACTGTGAGATGAGCAGTTTCAGTGGAGTGGCCACTTTTGAAGCCTGACTGACTTGGATTGACTGGGGTATTCTAGAAGAGAAAGGAGGAAAGCTGAAGACATGCTGCTCATGTGAGTGTTTTGGCTGGGAAAGGGAGCAACGGGTCCGGCCGATAGTTTTGTTGTTTTTTTTGGGGGGGGGGGTGGAGAAGGCGGAGAACAGCTTGTGGAGGTTGTAGGTTTTGGAAGCCTTGTGCTGGTAAGAGGATAATCTGAGCAACATTATATCGTGCAGAAAAAGAGGATAGCAGTGATTCATAGTGTATTAGAGCATTGTTGTCTCTGAAATTGCATACATGTGCCAATGTAAAAATTTAAAGACAATTTAAACATCAGCTCACATCACAGTCAATGATGGCATCCATGGCCAGCAGATCGTTTCCATGGCGCAGCTGGAACTTGACCATCTGGGTAGCAGTATGAAGGGCGGTGAGCTCTGCCTCCTGAGCATGACTGACCTCCTTAATGAGATCTTTCAGCAGCAAGGCATATTTACTCATCCTCTGAACTGGCTTCAGCAGGTAGGAGGCCAGATCCATCTTATCCTTCAACTCTAACTGCTTCTCCTTGGGGAGGGAGGTGAGAGGAGGAGAGAAGAGGAGGGGACAGGATGAAAGGAAAAGACAAAAGGAGAGAAGGAGAGGCAGGGAGAGGGGACGAGGAGGTTTAAGATATGGTTCAGCGGTGGAGGATGGTGAAATGGTGTGTGTGTGTGTGTGTGTGTGTGTGTGTGTTTCCTTACCCTGAAGAATGTGTTTCCGTGGCTAGACAACAGGTAGTCAGATTTGGGTTTGTTCTTGCTGTACAGGGCATACAGAGCAAACTGCTCCTGCTGCAAAAATGGAAGAAAAATATTTAGGCTATGCATTTTCTACGTTTCCACTTAATCACTAAGAACCCCCCTCATGTGCATGTGGTAACTAAAGTTAGTTAGTTACACCTCATTAAGTCCCTTGGGGAGATTCATCCTCTGCATTTGAGTCATCCTTTGACTACGAAGAGCACTGACTGGCCACAGTGTCGCTGCTAAATTCTGAGACCAGTGCCTTGGTTGGACACCTAAAAGCTAAAATTGGCGGTGTGCATCTCACCCTCTGACACCAAATGAATTTATATCTCAATATGCAATCAACGATCTGATGTATATAAACATGTTTAAAACAGCCAAAGAATTGATACAACTTAATTCAGCCCATTCATGATACAGTATGATGTGCTGCGATATGATGCAATTCAGTCCAGTATGTGTAATAGTACAAACAGTTCCATCTTAATTTGACTAATGCTATAGTTTCGTGACAAGCTGCAACAAGAAATCCAACTCAGTAATAGGAGACGGATTGAATAGAATAGACATTATAAACAGAGCTGCAGGATTGAGAAAGTGATGTAGTAGATAGACTGATCTTTAAGGTACAGGATTACAAATACAGGATTTTCCCTCAGGACTTGGAGAAGACATTTAAAAGCATACAAAGGGGGTTATTCATAAAACTCATCAGCCGGGTTACCAATGGTGATGTGGTAGTGGCTAATAGTGTGGTGGTAGATGTTTTCTCTATTCATAAACACAGATTAGCACCTCAGTTTTATAGCTAACAATTTTACCCCACTCTTCCGAACTGTCCCGGTCACTGCTCCACCCCCTCTGCCGATCCGGGGAGGGCTGCAGACTACCACATGCTTCCTCCGATACATGTGGAGTCACCAGCCGCTTCTTTTCAATTCAATTCAATTTATTGTCATTAAAAACAATGTGCAGGTACATGTTAAAAATGAAATGAAGGCTGTGGCTTCACCAAACAGTGCAAGACAGACACAGACAAACACAGCAAGCACAGTATTAGATCTACACACATGAAGACCAAAAGCCAAAAATAAGTTAAAAAAGCGCAAGAGTACAAAATAGTTAAAAATATCAACAGACATTCAGTCCAGGTTCAGGTGGGCAACAGCTTGTGGAAAGACGCTGTTTTTGAGCCTGGTAGTGCGGGCTCTGAGGCTCCTGTAATGCCTCCCAGAGCGCAGGGGGGAGAACAGTCCATAGTTGGGGTGGGTGGGCTCTCTGCTGATGCTCAGACCCCTTCGAAGGCAACGTTTTCGATAAATGTCTTTTATGGCTGGGAGCTGGGTACCGGTGATATGCTGGGCCGGGGATCGCCGGGGATTGGAGTTTCACCTGACAGTGAGGAGTTTCCCTAGGGGACGTAGCATGCGGGAGGATGACGCTATTCCCCCAAGTTCCCCCTCCCCCCCGAACAGGCGCCCTGACCGATGAGAGGAGGCGCTAGTGCAGTGACCATGTCTTCTGATTTAATTAAAGGCATTAACTGTTAAGGATTCTGTTGTGCTACGGTATTGTTGTTTGTGTTGTTATTTGTTAATAAAAAAACATTTTCCAAAAGGTTTGGTTTACTTTATGTATGTTTGTAATCCCGAGGGATTTGGTTGCACGAGGTCCTATCTATCCAAAATTGAAAACCGAATACCTACCCAAACGAACGAATATCCAGATAGCTGAATATTCGGGTCCAGCCCTACATACGATAGTGGATAACTGCTTTACATATTGATTTTAACTGGCTTTCACACAGGCCACAGCTGACAGTGATACCATGTTACAGTGTCTCCTCAATGGTGACCACCGTGACAGTATTTTTGTTTGTTTGTGTGCTAGCTAAGTGTGTATAACTCCATTTGTGTGTTTGTGTGTGTGTATACATACATGTCGGAGGAAGCAGTCAGACACTCTTAGTGGGTGTCTCCAGCAAGCCTCAAGTTCTTTCAGGAAGAACTGGCTGTGGAAGTCCAGAAGCTTCTCCAGGTTTCCAAAGATGACCGAGCGTTTTCCCCGCAGGTCTTGAGGTAAGTCAGTGCGCTCCATCTCTGGGAAGTAGTGCTGGATTACGTACTGAAGAGAACGCACGTAGTCTCTCTCTGTGGTGACCATCTCCTCTATGATGTGCCGTAGTTTACTAAAGAAACACAAGACGTAGTCAATAACAAACCCGTGAGCTCTGAGGCACTGGCTGGCATCTCACTGTTCAGTGTGGTTGATTCTGTCCCTTTATCATGTTCCACAAGAGCCAGTGTCACCCATACTGAGGACACAACACAGTTTTAAGGCTGGGTCTGGGCTTTAAGTGTGAGGGTCACAGACTTGACTTGAAAGCATCACAATTATTTCAATCATGTTTGATTTTTAAAAAGTGGCATCTTCACAAGTTGACGAACTTGTCAATGGATACTTGTAACAGCCAATGAGAGCTGAGCATGAGCATCCAAAAACTGGGAAGTATGGAGATAAAAAAAAACAACTTTTTTTTCTATATAAATCTGTTTTATGTTCTGCTTAGTCTTTCTACTGAGCATCATAGTGCACATTTTTTCATCTTTAATTATCCATTTCCAATTATGCATTGGTTTGTTTGAGTTATGTAGTTTTTGATCTCTAAATCCTACGCATCAAGAGTAAACTCCTCACATATAACTTTAGGCTGTCCCCTGCCCAACATCCCCCTACATCAGTGTTTCCCAACCCAGTCCTCAAGGACCTCCTATCCTGCAGATTTTCTTTGTAACCCTGAATAGTACCTGTTTGTAGTTATTCAACCAATCAGCAATGAATTATGTCAGATTTTGCACACCTTGCATAATTAAGTGATTAAGATGATTGGTTAAGTACAAGCAGGGCTACCTATGCAGGGTTACAATGAAAATCTGCAGGATAGGGGGGGTCCTTGAGAACGGGGTTGCGAAACACTGCCCTATAGTAATACCCCTCACCTTCCCCCAGAATTCCCTCAACCATATAATTTCATATTATTGATATTTCTACTAAATATTTAATTTGGACAAGACCTGCGGTAAACTTTAATGAAGTTTGGAACAAAAGCCAAATGTTTCCTGGTTAAAAGATCAAAAGTCACCTGGTATTTTCGTTTAATTGAAAATAATGGTTCACTCTGCTCTTGGTGCACGTGACTTGTATCTGCTACCTACCTGCCCTTGGTGCGAGGCTCCACTATAGGGCTGGTGGTGGTGCTGCGGATCGTCTCTCCAGCCCAGCTGTTTGCAGCTTTCCGAGCATTGAAGGGTCGCTCAGCCACTTCAGTGCTGCTAACCTCCAGGCCTTTGATGAATACCCCGGTGTTGCCCCTCCGGTGCGGCTCGCTGTGAGACCGCTGGCATAGACCATAGCGTGCTGCCTCAGGGGTGGGGGGGCAGTCGAAACTTTGGGTCTTCCGAAGCTGCTGCCGTCGGCTGGAGGAGTCCATTAGGGGCGTGAGGGAGGAGGCAGCGGCTCGGAGAGAACCCTCCTCTATGGAGGAACTGCGGGTTAGGCGCTGTGTGACTGGGGAGGGTTGGGGAGTGTTGGAGAGGGCTTTGCTGGGAGAAGGGGAGGAGGGGTCTTCCTCTTGGGGTCTAGAGATTAAGGAGAGCTTCTCTCTGCAGCCCCACCCCCCAGAAAACGACTTCCAGGTGGAAAAAGAAGCACTTTTGCCCCTCTCATGGCTGTAGGAAGAGTCTCCCTCATCAGCTCCCTTGTCCATCTCCTTCATGAGGTTCCTGCGGGTCCTCAGTGCCACCTCCAGTTTCCTGTCCAACACTTTTCTGGTCTCCTGACACTTGGTCCAGGCAAATTTCCACTGGCGCAGACCCTGCTCACTCCCCAGCTCTTCCGCGAGCTCCTTCATCTCCTGGAAACTAGCCTCTGGGATGGGTGGGTGCTGCTGGCGGTAGCTCTCTAAGGAGCCAATCATGGTCTGGCATTTACCTGGCAGCATACAGTCCTCAATGCTGACACTGGCCAGTTGGCGCATGCCCTCAATTGCCCACCCATAGGCCTGGAGAGAGACAGGGGGAGAGAGGGGAATGAGCAATACTTTACTTTGAGAAATCAGGGTATGTCAAATTCCAAAACAAATAAAAAAGTGCTAATCTGGGACCTCGGAAAGATCTAAATAAAACAAAAAACAAACTCAATTCCTATCTGGCCCTTCATTAAGAGTTCAGATCATCAAATTATATTTTTACTGGCTGAGATACAAAGCAGAGAAACAAGAGATTAGGTTATTTGCATATCTTTTTCTTTCAGACTCTGGTATGTAAACCAGATACTTACAGTAGAGACAATGATTTACTGACACAGCTGCTGCTGATGATACGTTTTATACGTTCGGTCTGTCAAACAGGAAAACTGCTGCTAACTAAAGTGAGGGGACACCTTGATAATATCCCAGAGGAGGGTCAAATTCCCACACAAAACTTCTGATAAATCAAGGTACTTACGAACTAATTACCCATGAGCACTTTATCCAAAACTTGTAGGAAGAACACCAAACAAGTTCTTCCCTGTAGAGGCTTTTTTTCCTCTACTATTTTCCTTTGTTCCTTTTTAAAGGAAATATGTTCATTTCATCCAATATGATGTCCATGGTGATAACTAACAAGTAGGCTCAGGGGACTGAAAACAGGGGCATTAAAGAGCTATATGTTGATGACAGCATGTGTTCAGATGAACAAAGTAAAGAGAGTTTGACAGGTACTTAATTCTGATCGTAAATTATTTTTGTCTTGAAATTATTTTTAAAGGCCGTGTGATGGCCTGGCGGCCTTGTCCAGGGTGTCTCCCCGCCTGCTGCCCAATGACTGCTGGGATAGGCTCCAGCATCCCCGCGACCCTGAGAGCAGGATAAGCGGTTAAGACAATGGATGGATGAATTATTTTTGGACTTACTTTCAGACTTTTGTCTTGCTTGTTTATGTCCACAGTTTTGGTTGTGATCGATATCTCTTTGTGTTTCAATAAAGTTAAAAAATTCATCCCATACATCTGCTCCTAAAGACAGGTTTACACCATCTTCATTAGACAAAACACTTCTCCAGTATCAGAAGCCACACAGTCTTTACTGGCATGACAAACTACTTCTCCTTCAGACAAAACAGATCTTCCCCAGGTTGATCCCTCCCTACAGTCTCCTTTGCGCCCCATGTGCATAGCTGCTCGTAGCAGCTATGTCGCCCTCTGAGGGTCTTTCCTAGCACTTTTTACAAATCATCCATATCATCACGGTGTCCCATCCATCCATCTTCCCATCGTCCATCCCGTCCTCAGGGCCGTGGGGATGCTGGAGCCCATCCCAGCAGTCATTGGGCGGCAGGCGGGGAGACACCCTGGACAGGCCACCAGGCCATCACAGCCCCCCCACACACACACACACACCTAGGGACAAGTTAGTATGGCCGATTCACCAGACCTACATGTCTTTGGACTGTGGGAGGAAACTGAAGCACCCAGAGGAAACCCACGCGGACATGGGGAGAACATGCAAACTCCACACAGAGGACGACCCGGGACGACCCCCATGGTTGGACTACCCCAGGGCTCGAACCCCGGGGTATTGTACCAAAAATGAAATTATGAGGAAAAAAAATTAGACCAAACACAGCCAAGCATCAGAGAACATAGCATGTTTGGGGGATAGCTCGGGGTTGGGGGGGGGGGGGTTGAAAGGGTCTGAGGTCTATGACAACACAAAGCCACAATGGAGTCAGACTGGAGATGGGAGGGGGGCATCATTACCCCTCCTCTTTTCCCTCTCTCTCGACCAATCAGGCTTCCGGTGTGGGAAGATGGCAGCGCGAATTCACGTTCGCGGCAGCCTCACCCAGTACCATCAATGCAGTGTCTTTGTCCACGTCTAAGTCTTTGTCTTCATTTGTTGGCTGGGAGAGCTGGCGCTAGATCGGTTACAAGAACTTGGTCTACTGCTCTGTGGACCCAGGGACCGCGGCCTAACACCGAGGGCAGTCTGACAGGACGCGGAAGCGGGGCAGGTTAAGCTAACTGCTAGCTCATGCAGACCAGCAGTTCCGATAACACCGAGGGCGGTCTGGCGACGGCCTCGCCTGGTGTTGCCTCTGGTGTTTTTGATGTCGTCATGTGGAGTGCAGGCAGGTGTGTCAAGGGTATCTGGCTGGGAGAGCTGGTGATGGAAGGGCTAGGAGGGCTTGGTCTGCTTTGTCTGGTTGCCACAGGGACCACGGCCCCTGCCTGGAACTGCACCCGAGGAGGAAACATGGAGGGTGGTCTGACAGGACGCGTAATCGGGGCAGGCTAGGCTAACTGCTAGCCCATACAGACTGGCGGTTCCAACAGTCATCCTAGCTGGTGTTTGTTCCCTTGGACAGTATTTTTTTTCCTGTTTATTTGGGTATATGTGTTAATTTGAATATGTGCGTTCTTGTAGTTCTTGAATGTGTTTTTGTCTGTATGCTGAACTGCTGTGGGCTGGGGGAAACGGCATTTCATTTCGTTTCACTTCATGTGCGCAAGTAGTGACATGAGGTGAAATGACAAAGCGTTCCTGATTCCTGTAGCACCTACCAGAGGGGAAGAATTGGAACAGGTTGTGACCAAGGTGTGATGGGTCTGCAGTGATGTTACCTGCCCATTTCCTGACACTGGAGGTATATAAATCCTGAAGGGAGGGCAGGTTGGCACCAATGATTTTCTCTGAAGACTTAACTGTCCATGGTAGTCTGTCCCTGTCCTGTTTGGTGGCTGATCCAAAACAGAAAGTGATGGATATGCAGAGGACAGATGGATTATTGCAGAGTAGAACTGAATCAGCAGTTCCTGAGGCAGGTTGAACATCTATGTTGTATGCGATGGAGAGAAGGAAGGTAGCTATACTGTGTGTGCAAGAGACCAGGTAGAAGGGCAGTAAGGCCAGGAGCATCAGAGGTGGGTTCATACTCTTCTACCATGGTGCAGATGGGTGAAGAAATGAGGTAGGGGTTATTCTGAAGGAAGAGTATGTCAAGAGTGTGTTGGAGGCGAAGAGAGTGTCGGGCAGAGTGATGAGTACGAGTCTGGAAATCGAAGGTGTGTTGAGCAATGTTAGTGCATATGCCCCACAAGTTGGATGTGACATGGAAGCAATATAAGAATTCTGAAGTGAGTTGGATGAAGTGGTGGAGTGCACCCAAGGAGGAAAGAGTGGTGATCGGAGCAGACTTCAATGGGCATGTTGGTGAAGGGAACAGAGGTGATGAGGAAGTGATGGGCAGGTATGGTGTCAAGGAGAGGAATGTGGAAGGACAGATGGTGGTGGATTTTGCGAAAAGGGTGGAAATGGCTGTGGTGAATACGTATTTCAACAAGAAGGAGGAACACAGGGTGACGTATAAGAGTGGAGGAACGTGCACACAGGTGGACTACATCTTATGTAGGAGGCGCCATCTGAAAGGGATTGGAGACTGCAAGGTGGGGACAGGGGAGAACGTAGCAAGGTAGCATCAGATGGTGGTCTGTAGGATGACTTTGGAGACAAAGAAGAGGATGAGAGTGAAGGCAGAGCCCAGGATCAAATGGCGGAAGCTGAAGAAGGAAGACTTGTGTGGAGTTCAGGGAGGAGTTAAGACAGCCACTGAGTGGTAGTTGTAGTTGCTGGATGGCTGGGCAACCAGTGCAGAAATAGTGAGCAAGACCGTTAGGAAGGTACTTGGTGTGTCATCAGGACAGACGAAGGAAGACAAGGAGACTTGGTGGTGGAATGACGAAGTACAGCAAAGTATACAGAGAAAGAAGCTGGCAAAGAAGAAGTGGGATAGTCAGAGAGATGAAGAAAGTAGACAAGAGTACAAGGAGATGCAGCATAAAGCAAACAGAGTGGTGGCGAAGACAAAGGAAAAGGCATATGGTGAGTTGTGTGAGAGGTTAGAAACTAAGGAGAAAAGTACTTGTACTGACTGGCTAGACAGAGGGACCAAGCTGGGAAGGATGTGCAGCAGGTTAGGGCGATCAAAGATAGAGATGGAAATGTGCTGACAAGCAAGGAGAGTGTGTTGAGAAGGTGGAAGCAGTACTTTGAGGGGCTGATGAATGAAGAAACTGTGAGGGAGAGAAGGCTGGATGATGTTGGGATAATGAATCAGGAAGTGCTGTGGATTTGCAAGGAGGAAGTGAGGGCAGCTATTAAGAGGATGGAGAGTGGAAAGACGGTTGGTCAAGATGACATACCTGTGGAGGCATGGAGGTGTTTAGATGAGATGGCAGTGGGGTTTTTAACTAGATTGTTTAACACAATCTTGGAAAGGGAGAGGATGCCTGAGGAATGGAGAAGAAGCGTACTGGTACCAATTTTCAAGAATAAGGATGATGTGCAGAGCTGTAGTAACTACAGAGATAGCATAAAGATATGCGAAAGAGTAATAGAAGCTAGGTTAAGAGGAGAGGTGATGATTAGCGAACAGCAGTATGGTTTCATGCCACGAAAGAGCACCACAGATGTCATGTTTGCTTTGAAAATGTTGATGGAGAAGTATAGAGAAGGCCAGAAGGAGTTGCATTTGTGTCTTTGTGGATTTAGAGAAAGCATATGACAGGGTGCTGAGAGAGGAGGTGTGGTATTGTATGAGGAAGTTGGGAGTGGCAGAGAAATATGTAGGAGTGGTGCAGGATATGTATGAGGGCAGTGTGACAATGGTGAGGTGTGCGGTTGGAATGATAGATGGGTTCAAGATGGAGGTGGGATTATATCAAGGATCGGCTCTAAGCCCTTTTATGTTTGCAATGGTGATGGACAGGTTGACGGTTGAGATCAGGCAGGAGTCTCCGTGGACTATGATGTTTGCGGAAAACATTGTGATCCGTAGTGAGAGTAGGGTGCAGGTTGAGGCAAGTCTGGAGAGGTCGAGCACTGAAGAGAAGAGGAATGAAAGTCAGAAGGGGCAAGATAGAATACATATGGATGAACGAGAGGGAAGACAGCGGAATGGTGAGGATGCAAGGAGTAGAGGTGACGAAGGCATATGAGTTTAAATACTTGGGGTCAACTGTTGAAAATAATGTGGAGTGCGGAAGCAAGGTGAAGAAGAGTGTCAGGAGTGATTTGCGACAGAAGGGTATCAGCAAGAGTTAAAGGGAAGGTTTAGAAGATGGTAGTGAGACCAGCTATGCTGTAGGGTTTGGAGACAGTGGTACTGACAAAAAGACAGGAGGTGGAGCTGGAGGTGGCAGAGGTGAAGATTTTAAGATTTTTATTGGGAGTGACGAAGGAGGACAGGATTAGGAATGAGTATATTAGAGGGACCGCTCAGGTTGGACGGTTTGGAGACAAAGCAAGAGAGACAAGATTGAGATGGTTTGGACATGTGTGGAGGAGAGATGCTGGGTATATTGGGAGAAGGATACTGAATATGGAGCTGCCAGGGAAGAGTAAAAGAGGAAGGCCAAAGACGAGGTTTATGGATGTGGTGAGGGAAGACATGCAGGTGACGGGCATGACAGAGGAAGATGCAGAGGACAGGAAGAGATGGAAACAGATGATCTGCTGTGGCAACCCCTAACGGGAGCAGTCGAAGGTAGTAGTAGTAGTCGTAGCATGTTGGATGCCCACCTTAGGTCCTGGGAGATTGTGGAACCCAGAAATCTGTAGGTTTTCACTGCAGACACTGTGCTGTTGGCCTAATGAAACTGCCAGAGTTTTGCTGTGAACCAGGGCTTATTATTGAAGGTACAGAACGTTTGGTGGGCACACATGCCCTCTCAAAAGCTGATGTAAGATGTTACAGTATGAGTAACTTTGTCCAAGTCTGTAGATGCAGCCTCAAAAACACTCCAGTAAGTGCAGTTGAGGAAGGCCTGGAGCTCCAGTTTTGATTCATTGGTCCATTTCCTCAGTTTTAATCACAGGCTTTGCAAATTTTGGTTTCTGCCTGTAGGTTGGAATAAGATGAATCAGACAGAGATCAGAGATGGGCAGCAGGTATGGGCACAAGTCCATGAATACTGGGATGGCTTCCAGCGCTTTACCTGTGCCCCTGTCCATAGGGTTTGTGGTTGTGTCAGGAAAGGCATCCAATGTGAAACTTTCCCAAATCATTATGCGGACTGACAAGACCATACTGGATCGGTCAAGGCTCCATACGGGATCAGCTGAGGCCCAGGTTAACAAACGGCCACCATTGGTGCTGTGCTCTCACAGGGTACCGATGGAAACTGTAAAATCCGCTGTGATTACCCTTGAGAAACAGGGAACAAGCTGAAAGAAGAAGACAGTGATCAGAGAGGCCCAGGGCTGCACGGGGGACAGAGCAATAGGCGTCCTTTAATATTGTGTAGCAATGACCCAGTGTTTCTGTTCCTGGTGGGACATTTAACATGCTGTCTGTATTGTGGCACTTGGTGGCAGAGGTTGGCTCTGTTAAAATCTCCAACAATAATGAGTAGAAGGTCTGGATATTTGCGCTCCATGCTTGTAATTTGATCAACCAGGTGTTTAAACACCTCTTTAACACAAGCCTGGGTTAGGATCTAGACACTGACCAGAATAAATAATGAAAATCCCCGCGGTGAATAGAATGGCTTAGTCAATGAAAAAGGTCTCTAACTGAGGGTTGCATGATTTCTTCAACACTGTGACAGCTGTACACCAATCTTCGTTTATGTAGAAGCATATGCCGCCACCCAGTTTTTTTCCTGATAGCGCTGTTTCCCAGTCCGCCCAGGGCAGATGAAGTATACTGTCCGTTATATGCTCGCTAAGCCAGGTTGCAGTGAGACACAGGGCAGCAGATCTGGAAAAGTCCGAGTTCTTTCCGTTTATGAGTAGGAGTTCGTCCATCTTGTTGGCCAGAGAGCAGACATTCGTCAGGTGGATTGATGGGAGCGCGGTTCTAAATCCCAGCTGACGCAGTTTAACAAGCGCTCCAGCTCGCTCCAGCCCTTTGGCATCTTCGTTGTAGTCAAGAAGCGCTCCAGCCCTTTAGCGTCTTCATTGTAGTCCGCACAGGGCTGTACCAGTCAAGACCTCAGCAAGACTTTCGTTAAAATGTTCAGTTAAAGTCGGTCAGAAAGTCTGTTCAGTTTGCCCAGTTGACAGTTGGACGTTTAAAAATTCTTCCCTGCTGTATGTGATCAGTGAGTGGGTGCTGGAGACTAAACAAATAAACAAAAACAGAAATTCTGACAAGAGAGTGCAGAACCAAGTCTATCGTCTGCGGCAGCATCTCGAAAAGATCACACAACACATACCACAAAAAAATAAATAAATAAAATTTGCCACAGCATTTTATTCCAATATCCTGCCTTAGTTTCTTACTATGGCTACTAGAGGGGCCAAAGCTTCTTCTGGAAAGAGCAACTAAAAGAAAATTGGGTGAGACAGGGAGGAAAGACAGACAGGCAACTGCTAAGACAGACAGACAGACAAACAAAACAGTGGAATGCGTTTCCATTCATTTGTCAATTCTGATTACCCTCAATGACACCATGACAGTAGACGACTCTGTGCGTGCGTGCGTGCACGTGTGCATGTGTGTGTGTTTTAGATCATATTATGGGTCGGTGGTCTTGTTACACAGCAGTGAAACCATACGAGCTTTAAATCCTGTCTGGAAGTAAAACTACACTCTTTATGCTACTGCACATGCTGCAGCACTCTTGTGGAGCTTCCCAGGTAAATAGTGGTGATATACTGGGCAGCTCCCAGTGGCCTGCTTAAATTAACTGTGTAATATGTGTGTGTGTGTGTATGTGTGTGTGCGCACACATTGGTAAAGTTAACACACCCAGCAGACTAACATGCTGTGTCTCACTATGATGTGATCATGCACACCCTTCTACAGTAGGCCACTAGGTCAGTGATATATGTGTGTGTGTGTGTGTGTGTGTGTGTGTGTGTGTGTGTGTGTGTGTGTGTGTGTGTGTGTGTGTGTGTGAGTGTGAGAACAGACCAGCTGCAGTGTGGGGTAATCAGGACACATCAGCAGGCAGACCACTGACCAGTTTGACAAGAAACCAGCTGACAAGCAGACAAGCCAAATGAACTCACACACGCACACACGCACACACACACACACACACACACACACACACACACACACACACACACACACACACACACACAAGTTGTATATATGTGTAGGATTCTGTGTATTTCAGAGGAACTGTTAGGATTTTGGCATGGCGGTGGCTTTCATCTTCCCTGAAGGGAAGTAAAGTGCAGAAGAAGTGGACAGTGACATCACTGAAGACTAAATCGGCCACAGGAGCCACATTCAGCAGATCTGGAGGATCTCAGTGCGGTTTGGAGATCTAATTAAAACCACGTCTCCCTTCTGGAGGGGGGCAGGCTCTGGGAGAGGGGAACAGGGAGGGAGGGGGAGGTGTAAGGGAGCAGACAGCATCTCAGCAGGGCTCCACGCCTCAGGCCAGCTCACAGCGACGTGTTCACTCAGCCATGGACAGCAGGAGAAGTGATGGACAAAACACAAACAGAGGGAAGGAGGAGGAGTAACTCTCTTATCTTCTCCTCCCCTCCAGTCTCCTACTCTCCGCCTCTCTCTACAACACACTACACACATACACACATACACACACACACACACACACCAAGGGACAGCTTTTATAGTTCATTTAAATGTTTGCGCTACAGGTATGCTAGATGTAGCTTGGTGATGTGTGAGCGTTTAGAGGGCTAAGCGAGCTGCTCTGAGGAAAGCTAACACAACAGCCTCCCTCAACGTCTAGATGATGTCTAGATGATGGCTACTGCAATCTGCCAAGCAGCTGGCAAGCCTAGCTAACTAACTAGCTGGGCCTAGAGGTAGCTAACTTGCACCCAGGAATCAGGAATCAGGAACACTTTGTCATTTCACTTCATGCACTTGCGCACATGAAATGAAACGAAATGCCGTTTCCCCCAGCCCACAGCAGAACAACACAAAGACAACAACACTTCAAAGAACTACAAGAACACACATATCCAAACTAAACAAAACAAATCAAGGAACGAACCAAGGGACCAAGGGAACGAACGCCAGCCAGGATGACTGTCGGAACCGCCGGTCTGCATGGGTTAGCAGTTAGCTTAGCCCACCCCACTTCTGCATCCTGTCAGACCGCCCTCGGCATTTACTCCTCGGGTGCAGCTCCATGGTCCCTGGGCCCACCGGAAGAAGCAGACCAAGCTCTCCCAGGCAGATATCATCGACACACCTCCCTGCACTCCTCATGAACAAAAACACCACAGTCAATGCCAGGTGAGGCCGCCGCCAGACCGCCCTTGGTGTTATCAGAATTGCTGGTCTGCATGGGCTAGCAGTTAGCTTAGCCTGCCCCGCTCTCCCGGCCGATCCAGCGCCAGCTCTCCCAGCCATCAAATGAAAAACAAAACTTAGATGCAGACGTGGACCAAGACACTGCATGGACGGGACAGGGTGAGGCTGCCGCAAACGCAAATTCGCGCAGCCATCTTCCAACACCGGAAGCAGAAATAAGTAAGAGAAAGAAACAAGACGTAAGTAAAGTAATTCATTATTATTCAGTTTTTCTGGAAGTGAAAGAAGGAAACAGCTAACAAAAACATTGGGTTGGCTACACATAAAAGGACCTACCAAATGATTTCATTACAGGAGGACTCAGGGGGTCTACCCCTAACTCCTGAATCCTATTGCTGCTGTCCTGCTGCAACATGCTGCTGTTAACAAGTGAGAGGCAGGTGGACCTTGCTACATAGTCTTTTTCCATTACCACGCTGAGGCCATAATGAGGCCCCCGTGCGCCTTGCTGGTAAGGAGTCATGTTTATGGTTACTGATCGTTTTCCTTTCACATTGGAGATTAATTCAGGACTTAGAAGTCTCACAAGACAACTACAATAATGATAAAAAATTATACCAAGTAATGGCATCTGTCTTTATAAAGCACAAGTGATATCTCTCCTCCACTGACCACGACATGAATTCAGACCTTCTTGTTCTGTTTTCTGATGGAAAAAAGACAAATGGCAGCTTACTGCAATTTCAGTATATGCTCTGAGATCAATACAGGATGTAATAAGGGTGTTGTACAATATCAACACTGCACTGACAGATGTGGCCTCACTGGATATGATGTGAATGTAAAAAGAATCATCTAATATTGACGTCATTAAGCCCTCCCACCGGCACAATCTGGCCGCGTTGAGCAGAGTTATCTAACAGTGCCAGAAAATGCAGAAATGACCACAGTTTGGAACCATTCCACACCAAACTGTGCACTAATGGAAATGGCATTAGCTCAGTTTCTTTCCATGCTGAGAACTGTCTTTTCTTGCTATGGAAAGGACCTCTATGTAGCCCTCAAATGCAAAGTTCAGGCAGGTTTATCTACTCCTGAATGAAAGTAAGGATCCACAGCTTCAAAATCGGTGATAATTCCATGTGACAAGTAAGTCACTGAGACTGCTGAAAACCCCATACTTGCAAAACCAGACCCAAAAGCTTGGTAGCGCTAACACATGCTGAACTGAACTCCAAACACAGTCGCCTCTGTCAGCTCGTCAAGAGCTATATTAACTAATTAACTACTGGTGGTTGGTCATCCTCAGAGAGAGAGAGATTCAGAGGTTACTGTAAAAACTGGGCGGCACGGTGGCGCAGTGGTTAGCGCGGTCGCCTCACAGCAAGAAGATCCAGGGGTTCAAGCCCCAGGGTAGTCCAACCTTGGGAGTTGTCGTGGGTCGTCCTGTGTGTGGAGTTTGCATGTTCTCCCCGTGTCTGCAAGGGTTTCCCCCGGGTGCTCGTTTCCTCCCACAGTCCAAAGACATGTAGGTCAGGTGAATCGGCCGTGCTAAATTGTCCCTAAGTGTGTGTGTGTCGGCCCTGTGATGGCCTGGCAGCCTGTCCAGGGTGTCTCCCTGCCTGCCGCCCAATGACTGCTGGGTTAGGCTCCAGCATCCCCGTGACCCTGAGAGCAGGATAAGCGGTTCGGATAATGGATGGATGGATGTAAAAACTGACAGCACATTTACGAATTGTAGTATGGTCAGTCAGCATCTGCCCAGTGTCAGATTTTAAGTTGTGAATGAACGTCTTCTGTCCATTCTTACGCTCTAGACCAAAGACAAAGTGTGACGGGACATCCATCTGGGCTACATTTTGAACGTTGGACCTGACCAGAGCCCCCTAAGCTGAAACACCCAGCAGGAAAGTTAAAACAAGACTTTTTCGCTGCGAGTGCCTCAGTATGGAGTTGTTGTCTGTGTTAAAATGCCAGTAAGCACTATTGGGTTTTACACAATTAATAAAGACAAACTGTTACAAGTGAGTGATCAGAAAAACCAACAGGGCTGATAACACAACTTTTGAATACATTAAAATGTTTAAAACAATAAAAACCTGGCCACAGACAGTAAACTATCCTTAACATGTGGCCAGGTGTAGTGTCTCTATTTATTATAAAATCCTCGCCACATATCATACAATTCATGAGCCTCAATAAGATAAACTAGACGACCGTGAGAGACAGCGTGAGGCTATGGGTGGTTCCCAAAAATCGTTAACCAATAAATAAATATTCTTCACTGTCACATTTCTCAATAACTTCATTTACAACATCTAGAAAGACTAATCTCTCCACTCCCACACCTGGAGCATAAATATTAATAAACACCATTTTTACATTTTCGTACACTTACTTTTAACAGACGGCCTTTAAGGACTTCAGACTCAATAGACTGAGGAATAAAATTCCTAAAAAAATAATTCCAACCCCACAACTGTGACTTGTTTTGTGACTTAAGAAGGTTTCACCAGTCCACTCTTTTCTCCAGTCATCTTTGTTATCAGCACTATTGTGTGTCTCTTGTACAAAAAAACAAAAACAAAACACATCTAACTTTTGACAGCACACAGCTTGAAAAGAGAGGCCCTTCTTTCTGGATTTCCCCCCCTTTTTCTCCCCAGTTGTACTTGGCCAATTACCCCACTCTCCCGAGCCGTCCCGGTCACTGCGCCACCCCCTCTGCTGATCCAGGGAGGGCTGCAGACTACCACATGCCTCCTCCCATACATGTGGAGTCAGCAGCCGCTTCTTTTCACCTGACAGTGAGGAGTTTTACCAGGGGAACATAGCGTGTGGGCGGATCACGCTATTCCCCCCAGATCCCCCTCCCCCCTGAACTGGCGTCCCGACTGACTAGAGGGGGCGCTAGTGCAGTGACCAGGACACATACACACATCTGGCTCCGCACCTGCAGACATGGTCAGTTGTGTTTGTAGGGACGCCCGACCAAGCCGGAGGTAATACGGAGATTCGAACCGGTGATTCCCATGTTGGTAGGCACTTGATGAGATGAGTTTCCCTGCTTTGAGCTCGGTGCTGCAGTCCCAGTTTGCTCAGGGCTCTGTCTGTGCTGTAGTCTCACCATCATTTGACTCACTAGTTGGTTTCTCTGGACAGGGGCGGATGAGGTGACCCTCCATTCCACAGCCAAAACATTTCATTTTCTCCACAGATACACAAACAGTGTAGCCAAAACCACCTACGCTGAACTTCAACATCAAATTTAACTCCTCAGTGTTCCTCAGAACCATGAAGACTTGCCTTCTGAAGGACACAACATGTTTTAAATGTGGAGATTTACAGCGCAGAAGACTCAGTTTTGTAGGGGACAGTTGTCCGTGTCTCGCCAGTTCTCTCTGCAGCATTTCGTTGCTAATGAGCGGAAGGACTTTGGACAAAAGGATCTTTTTTGCCCGGGTAACCAGCGGAACCACCTGAACAAACGTGTCTCGGATCACCACAACTTGCTCAACAACCACGTTAACTTCAGCAACACTATCCAGAAAAATAACTACTCCAGTACTCATCCTACTTTACACCGTCATAACCGACAAGTTCACCGGTCGCTCAACTGCGATCTTCCACAGAGCAACTGACAGTTGGACAGAGTTTAACTCCATGTCAGCATGCGAGGTTCTCCAGCCCCACGCCTCCGACTCCACAAGTCTGTATGACTCACAGCCGGGCCGGTCAAAACCACTCCGCAATCAAAAACACCACTACCATGATAAATCTGTCAAAATACAAACCCAAAGATGAACAACGGAAGACGAAAATGCACTCACTCCCCATCTTCCACTCCCAGCATGCACTCAGAGAGAGAGAGAAACAGAGAGAGAGAAAGAGAGAGAGGAAGACTTGCATTTAAGTCAAAGCCTAGCGTGGATTCTAAACGCTGATAGCTTGTCAGAGGTAAAACAAAAAAAAGCAAATGCCTGAGAAACTGTTGGGTGGTGGTGGTGGTGGGGGGGGTGTTGTCCTACCTCGGGGTGTTGTGGCTCTGCTGGGTCTCTACTGGTTCTCTGACCAGAGCAGGCAGCTTTGCTTCTCATTCTGACAAAACTCTCCTCTAATCACACATAAACACCCACACCCACTGCGCCCATAGGCCATGGCTGAAGCTGAATGGCAGATGGGCGGTGCTTAGGAGGGGGCGGGTTCGAGGGGGGGGGGGCTGTTGCTGAATGAAAGCAGCGCCAGAGAAATGAACACACACAAACACACATACACTCCCCCCTCCTGAAACACACACACACACACAACACGCAGCCTTCCTAAACAATGTGTGTGTCTGTGTGTGTGTGTGTGTGTGTGTGTGTGTGTGTGTGTGTGTGTGTGTGTGTTTAGTATAGTGCGTCTAGTTAAATGACACCAGCAACGGTAAACATTTAAACGTATAGAA
Source organism: Lampris incognitus (assembly GCF_029633865.1). Lineage (NCBI taxonomy): Eukaryota > Metazoa > Chordata > Actinopteri > Lampriformes > Lampridae > Lampris > Lampris incognitus. Next base: position 66,132,056 of record NC_079214.1, read on the forward strand.
ACATTCACAGTTTTGAGTTGGGCAGGACAGCCTACCCTCCCGATCGTCCAGAGACACACACTCACATACACACACAAGCACATGCGCACACACACACACACACACACACCAGCGTGGCCTCAATCCAGGCTGACAGGAGTCCATCAGAGTAATGAGCTACATCAGCAGGATTAGCAACTATCGCTCCTTCAAATAGATTTTTCCTTTGTTTTACAAGGATGTTTCCCCCTTTTTTCTTGTACCCGGCCAATTACCCTACTCTCCCGAGCCGTCCCGGTCTCTGCTCCACCCCCTCCCTGATCCGGGGAGGGCTGCAGACTACCACAGGCCTCCTCCGATACACGTGGAGTCACCAGCCGCTTCTTTTCACCTGACAGTGAGGAGTTTCACCAGGGGGACGTAGCGCGTGGGAGGATCACGCTATCCCCCCCAGTCCCCCCCCCAAAACATATCCAAACTAACACATATATCTAAACTAACACACATATCATAACTAACACATATATCTAAACTAAACAAACAAAAAAGTAAAAAAAAAAAATCACTGTCCAAGGGAGTGAACACCAGCCAGGATGATTGTCGGAACTGCTGGTCTGCATGGGCTAGCAGTTAGCTTAGCCTGCCCCGCTTCTGCGTCCTGTCAGGCCGCCCTCAGTGTTACCTCCTTGGTCGCAGCTCCGGGCGGGACCGTGGTCCCTGGGCCCACAGGACGCAGTACACCAGGCTCCCTCAGCTGATCCAACGCCAGCTCTCCCAGCCAGACACCCTCGACACACCTCCCCGCACTCCACCAAAAACACCACAGTCAACACCAGACAAGGCCGCCGCCAAACCACCCTCGGTGTTATCGTAACTGCCCGTCTGCATGGGCTAGCAGTTAGCTTAGCCTGCCCCGCTTCCATGTCTTATCAGACCGCCCTCAGTCTTATGTCTTCGGTCGCAGCTCCGGGCAGGGCCGTGGCTCCTCAGCCCACAGGACAAGCAGACCAAGCACTCCCAGCCATCAAACGAAGACAAAAAAACAGACGTGGACAAAGACGCTGCATGGACGGTACTGGGTGAGGCCACCGCAAACGTGAATTCGCGCCGCCATCTTCCCACAGCGGAAGCAGGAAGGGAAGAAATATATAGACCAATTGGCTAACACTGATGTCCTGGGTCATTGCTGGTTGCAAGAGGTAGACAATAGATGTTGGGGGGGGGGGGTTTACAAATAACCATCAGGCTTTGCTCTGACTGTCAAGACAATCTTGAGAACTAAAAAATCCCATGGGTGTGTTAGAACAAATTTGTACGTACAAACGACTGATGGGTAAGGCCCAAAGTTTTTCTTAGCATTTATACCCACAAATGTGTACTTTTTGGACATCTTTGCACATTTACCTTAGGTATTATGACTGGAATCCCCAGGAGCCTGTCCCTTCCTGCCTACCTGTCAGTTTACCTGGCTGTCTGCCTGTGTGTTTACCAGTCTGTCTATCCATCTGCCTACCAGTGTGCCTATTCTGTCTTAACTATTCAGGGGTAAAGGTTAAAGGTCACAGTACCTTGTCATAGAAGCGGTAGAGGTGGATCATCTTATCAATTCGTTCTCTTGTGCTGTCGACTCGCTGGGAGAAGTCCTGCAGGACAGCCCAGAAGGAGTGAACTTTGACCTTGTAAACCTGCAGCTCGGCTGACGGCAAATCCTCCCATCGCTCCAAATGCTTCAAGAGAGCCTCTCCTGCTTTACATTGCTCCTGAGGGACACACACACACACACACATATAAAATGTTTTGTTTTTTGGGTTTTTTTTCAGTAATTGACATCTGAAAAGGTGGGGCCATCTAACATTCAAAAACTATATTCATAAATGTCATTACAAATCACATCACAAAAGCAAATGGTGCCAATCATCTGTACTTACAAAGTACATGCTTGCTCACTGATATAAAAACGTGACCTATATATAGATAGATAGATAGATAGATAGATAGATAGATAGATAGATAGATAGATAGATAGATAGATAGATAGATAGATAGATAGATAGATAGATATATCTATAGATAGATAGATAGATAGATAGATAGATAGATAGATAGATAGATAGATAGATAGATAGATAGATAGATAGATAGATAGATATAGATATATATATATATATACACTACCGTTCAAAAGTTTGGGATCACCCAAACAATTTTGTGTTTTCCATGAAAAGTCACACTTATTCACCACCATATGTTGTGAAATGAATAGAAAATAGAGTCAAGACATTGACAAGGTTAGAAATAATGATTTGTATTTGAAATAAGATTTTTTTTACATCAAACTTTGCTTTCGTCAAAGAATCCTCCATTTGCAGCAATTACAGCATTGCAGACCTTTGGCATTCTAGCTGTTAATTTGTTGAGGTAATCTGGAGAAATTGCACCCCACGCTTCCAGAAGCAGCTCCCACAAGTTGGATTGGTTGGATGGGCACTTCTTTGAGCAGATTGAGTTTCTGGAGCATCACATTTGTGGGGTCAATTAAACGCTCAAAATGGCCAGAAAAAGAGAACTTTCATCTGAAACTCGACAGTCTATTCTTGTTCTTAGAAATGAAGGCTATTCCATGCAAGAAATTGCTAGGAAATTGAAGATTTCCTACACCGGTGTGTACTACTCCCTTCAGAGGACAGCACAAACAGGCTCTAACAGGTACTATTTAATGAAGATGCCAGTTGGGGACCTGTGAGGCGTCTGTTTCTCAAACTAGAGACTCTAATGTACTTATCTTCTTGCTCAGTTGTGCAACGCGGCCTCCCACTTCTTTTTCTACTCTGGTTAGAGCCCGTTTGTGCTGTCCTCTGAAGGGAGTAGTACACACCGGTGTAGGAAATCTTCAATTTCTTAGCAATTTCTCGCATGGAATAGCCTTCATTTCTAAGAACAAGAATAGACTGTCGAGTTTCAGATGAAAGTTCTCTTTTTCTGGCCATTTTGAGCGTTTAATTGACCCCACAAATGTGATGCTCCAGAAACTCAATCTGCTCAAAGAAGTGCCCATCCAACCAATCCAACTTGTGGGAGCTGCTTCTGGAAGCGTGGGGTGCAATTTCTCCAGATTACCTCAACAAATTAACAGCTAGAATGCCAAAGGTCTGCAATGCTGTAATTGCTGCAAATGGAGGATTCTTTGACGAAAGCAAAGTTTGATGTAAAAAAAATCTTATTTCAAATACAAATCATTATTTCTAACCTTGTCAATGTCTTGACTCTATTTTCTATTCATTTCACAACATATGGTGGTGAATAAGTGTGACTTTTCATGGAAAACACAAAATTGTTTGGGTGATCCCAAACTTTTGAACGGTAGTGTATATATATATATATATATATATATATATGCCAACATGACTCTGTGGATGGCAGCCTCAGTACAGCGCTCTCTAGTACTTTGTGTGTTCGATTACTCAAACACAATTACTTCCACTACACAGGAACTGCTTAACATTAGGCAGCTCACTCCAGATAGTTTTTCAAGTTTTCACAAACCCAGAACATTTTTTGGAGATCTTAGTTGGAGGAACAGCGTCTCTCTGTGGGACATGGAGGAGACACAGATGAAGGATGCGGGCTGGTGCGCTGGTGAGGCTCCGACAGTGGGGGTTTCGATCTGTGCTCCCAGCGGTTCAACTGGTGAATCTGCTCCATGCCCAACAAAATGGACGAGCTGCTTCTCTTCAACAGGATGAACAAGGACTTTGCACTTTCTGCTGCCTTTTGTTTCACTGAAACCTGGCTCAGCGAATCCATCCCTGAAAGTGAATTACATCTGTCGGGCTTCCGCCTACACCGAACGGTTCGCATAACGGTGCTTTCATGAAAAGTGAAGGGCAAAGGAATTTACGTCTACATAAACGAAGGCTGGTGTACAGATGTCACGGTGTTAAGTAAATACTGCAGCCCGAACTTGGAGACATTGTTCATAAACTGCATTCATTTTATTCACCACGGGAATTTTCCTCCTTCATCCTGGTCGGGGTTTACATCCCACCCCAGGCGAGCATGAATGACGCAAATCCTGCCCAACCAGACAACTGACTTGGAACAAAAACATACAAACTCACTTTTCAAAATCCTTGGGGACTTTAACGGAGCCTTAACAGACTTAAACACGTACTCCCCCGCCACCTGTCAGTGGATCACAAGCTTGCTGACAGGCAGGAAACAACAGGTGAAGCTGGGGTAAGTCACTTATAGTATACGGACAGTCAGCACTGGTGCTACCCAAGGATGTGTCCTCTCCCCGCTTCTCTTCTCCCTCTACACCAGCGGTCGGGAACCTATGGCTCGCGAGCCATATATGGCTCTTCCGGTGACGGCATATGGCTCCCAGACAATTTTGAGTTGAAAATTTTTTTTTTTTCAAAAAAATCAGTTTGGAACTGATTTTAAAATACTTGTGATATTTCTTAATAATACTGTGTCATTTTAAAGTAAACAGAAATTAGTTTTGAAGATAAATTTCACGGGTCACGGGTCACCCGTGGGTCGGGTCGGGAACCAATGGCTCGCGAGCATGTCCGGGTCATTGTAAAGGTGAAGAAATCAATTTTATCAGATAGCCAACTAGTTTATCCGCTTCAACCCTTGTAACGGAAAAGATGGCGAAAAGAAAAAAAGACGATGATTACCGTGCATTCCAGGCTGCGTGGACAGAGGAATTTGCATTTGTGGAGAGAGCAGGATCTGCGGTATGTCTAATATGCAATGATAAAATTGCATCGATGAAACGGTCAAATATAAAGCGGCACTTCGATACGCACCATGCTTCATTTGCATCGAAATATCCAGCGGGGGACAGCAGGAAAAGGGCACGCGAGGAGCTACAGCGGAGAGTGCGGACGAGTAAGCAGCAACTACGTGTGTGGACCAAGCAAGGTGACGGGAATTCCGCTAGCTTTGCGGGGGCTTTGGCAATAGTAAGGAATGGAAAGTCATTCACAGATGGCGAGTATGCCAAAACATTCATGCTTGATGTGGCCAATGAACTGTTTGATGACTTCCCAAATAAAGACAAGATAATCAAACGAATAAAAGACATGCCCCTGTCAGCAAGAACTGTGCACGATCGTAGCATCATGATGGCAAATCAAGTCGAGGAAACACAAATTAAGGACATAAACGCCGGGACATACTTTTCTCTCGCGTTAGATGAGTCAACAGACGTTAGCCATCTATCTCAGTGCAGTATCATTGCCAGGTATGCTGCAGGTGACACACTGCGTGAGGAAAGCTTGGCTGTTTTGCCAATGAAAGGGACAACAAGAGGAGAGGATTTATTCACGTCTTTCATGGAGTTTGCTAAAGAAAAAAAACTACCGATGGATAAACTTATTTCTGTCTGTACTGATGGTGCAGCCTGTATGTTGGGGAAGAACAAAGGATTTGTAGCGCTTCTCCGTGAACATGAAAAGAGAGCCATCCTAAGTTTTCATTGCATCCTGCACCAGGAGGCGCTTTGCGCTCAGACGTGCGGCCAGGAGCTTGGCGAGGTGATGTCTCTGGTCATTCGAGTGGTCAACTTTATTGTTGCCCGAGCTTTAAATGATCGCCAGTTTAAAGCTCTGTTAGAAGAAGTTGGGAATCATTATCCCGGTCTGCTTTTACACAGCAACGTGCGTTGGTTGTCAAGGGGGAAGGTGCTCAGCCGTTTTGCAGCTTGCCTGAGTGAAATCCGGACTTTTCTTGAAATGAAAGGCGTCAAGCATCCTGAGCTAGACAACACTGACTGGCTCCTGCAGTTTCACTATCTCGTGGACATAACTGGCCATCTGAACCAGCTCAATGTGAAAATTCAAGGTATTGGAAATACAATCTCATCCCTTCAACAAGCAGTGTTTGCATTTGAAAGCAAGCTGGAAGTCTTTCTCAGGGACATTGAAACAGGTCGTCTTCTGCACTTTGAAAGACTGCAACAATTTAGAGATGCATGCTTAGCAAGTGACTCCACTCAACATCTGGATCTCCAGCAGCTAGCTGGCTTTACGTTCAATCTCCTGCAGTCATTCAAAGCACGTTTTGGAGAATTTCGTGCGCGCACTGGTCTTTTCAAGTTCATCACTCATCCACATGAGTGTGCTGTGGACAAAATCGACCTGACATGCATCCCCGGGGTCTCTATCGGAGACTTTGAGCTGGAAGTTGCTGACCTGAAGGCATCAGACATGTGGATGAGTAAGTTCAAGTCACTTAATGGAGAGTTGGAAAGTCTTGCGCGACAGCGAGCAGAGCTGGCGAGGGAACACAAGTGGACAGAAATTAAAAATCTTCAACCTGAAGACCAGCTGATTCTTAAAACTTTGAACGAGCTTCCTGTGACATACCACACAATGCAGCGTGTGAGTATTGCCGTATTGACCATGTTTGGCTCTACATATGCATGTGAACAGTCTTTCTCGCATATGAGGAACATTAAGACCAACCTACGCTCACGTTTAACTGATGGAAGCCTCAACGCCTGCATGAAGCTCAACCTCACCACGTATGAACCAGACTACAAGGCCACCAGCAAAACCATGCAGCACCAGAAGTCGCATTAAAAGTAAGACATATTTAATTTATTATACGTTAAAAATACTATATGGCTCTCAATGAAATATATTTAGAAATATTTGGCTTTTATGGCTCTCCCAGTCAAAAAGGTTCCCGACCCCTGCTCTACACCAACGACTGCACCGCCACGGACCCAGCCATTAAACTCCTGAAGTTTGTAGATGACACTTACGGTCATTGGACCCATCCAAGATGGCGACGAGTCTGCCTATCAGCGGTAGGTTGAGCGGCTGGTGCTCTGGTGCAGTCAGAACAACTTGAGCTCAACACGCTCAGGGCTGCGGAGATGACAGCGGACTTTAGGAGACACCTCTCAGCACTGCTCCCCCTCACAATATCCAACAGCCCTGTGTTAACCGTGGAGACCTTCAAGCTTCTGGGAATTACCATTTCCAAAGACCTGAGGTGGGAGACCAACATCAACTCCATCCTCAACAAGGCCCAGCAGAGGATGTACTTTACGAGGCAACTGAGCAAGTCTGATGTGCCACAGGAGCTGTTGAGCCAGTTCTACACTGCAGTCACTGAATCTGTCCTGTGCACATCCATCACGATCTGGTTCAGAGCCGTAACAAAACAGGATAGGAACAGACTGCAGCGAAAAGTAAGGACAGCAGACAAAAAAAAAACCGATTGGTGCTCCCCTGCCCACCCTGCGGGACTTGTACACCTCTAGAGCCTGGAAACGAGCGGGCAGAATCAGCATAGATCCCCCACACCCAGGACACAGTCTGTTTGAACTCCTACCCTCTGGCAAGCGCTACTGGGCAACGTGCACCAAAACCACCAGACACAGAAACAGTTTGTTTTCTCCCACAGGCCATCTCTCTCATGAACACTTAACGGCATGGTGCAACAATGGACACTTCATATGTAAATAGCCCCCTCTCGTCAAGATGTCTCACTTACTTATCGCCGATGTGCACTACCTCCTTTTAAATCTGATGTGCAATACAAATGCACAATTGTAAATACTTGCCCAACTGTTGTATACTGCTTATGATTATTATTATAACAAGTATATAATATAGTATAAAATTATATAACATAAAACGATACATATATAGCATATATTATTAGTATATGACATATTAGTATATATATATATATATATACACTCACTGGCCACTTTATTAGGTACACCTGTCCAACTGCTCGTTAACGCAAATTTCTAATCAGCCAATCACATGGCAGCAACTCAATGCATTTAGGCATGTAGACATGGGCAAGACGATCTGCTGCAGTTCAAACCGAGCATCAGAATGGGGAAGAAAGGTGATTTAAGTGACTTTGAACGTGGCATGGTTGTTGGTGCCAGACGGGCTGGTCTGAGTATTTCAGAAACTGCTGATCTACTGGGATTTTCACGCACAACCATCTCTAGGGTTTACAGAGAATGGTCCGAAAAAGAGAAAATATCCAGTGAGCGGCAGTTCTGTGGGCGAAAATGCCTTGTTGATGCCAGAGGTCAGAGGAGAATGGCCAGACTGGTTCGAGCTGACAGAAAGGCAACAGTAACTCAAATAACCACTCATTACAACCGAGGCATGCAGAAGAGCATCTCTGAACGCACAACACGTCGAACCTTGAGGCAGATGGGCTACAGCAGCAGAAGACCACACCGGGTGCCACTCCTGTCAGCTAAGAACAGGAAACTGAGGCTACAATTCGCACAGGCTCACCAAAATTGGACAATAGAAGATTGGAAAAACGTTGCCTGGTCTGATGAGTCTCCATTTCTGCTGCGACATTCGGATGGTAGGATCAGAATTTGGCGTCAACAACATGAAAGCATGGATCCATCCTGCCTTGTATCAACAGTTCAGGCTGGTGGTGGTGGTGTAATGGTGTGGGGGATATTTTCTTGGCATACTTTGGGCCCCTTAGTACCAATTGAGCATCGTGTCAACGCCACAGCCTACCTGAGTATTGTTGCTGACCATGTCCATCCCTTTATGACCACAGTTTTCCCATCTTCTGATGGCTACTTCCAGCAGGATAACACGCCATGTCATAAAGCTCGAATCATCTCAGACTGGTTTCTTGAACATGACAATGAGTTCAATGTACTCAAATGGCCTCCACAGTCACCAGATCTCAATCCAATAGAGCACCTTTGGGATGTGGTGGACCGGGAGATTCGCATCATGGATGTGCAGCCGACAAATCTGCAGCAACTGCGTGATGCTATCATGTCAATATGGACCAAACTCTCTGAGGAATGTTTCCAGTACCTTGTTGAATCTATGCCACGAAGGATTAAGGCAGTTCTGAAGGCAAAAGGGGGTCCAACCCGGTACTAGCAAGGTGTACCTAATAAAGTGGCCAGTGTGTGTGTGTGTGTGTGTGTGTGTGTGTGTGTGTGTGTGTGTGTGTGTGTGTGTGTGTATATATATATATATATATATATATATATATATATATATATATATATGTTATACATTATTCAGCCATAACAACACTCTGTACAGTTGTGACATACCTTGTAGTGCATACATACTTACCTCCTGTATTCTATCTATTACTCTTATTTATTTCTTTTGTTTTTCATTTTGTTGCTTTTCTTTTTGCTTTTGAGTGCTATATATACAAGCACTAGAAATTACTGTAAACTGGAATCAAATTCTCTGTATACATAAGCACACTTGGCCAATAAAGTTGATTCTGATACATACATATATAAATATATATGTTCACGTGTGTGTGTGTGTGTGTGTGTGTGTGTGTGTGTGTGTGTGTGTGTGTGTGTGTGTGTGTGTGTGTGTGTGTGTGTGTGTGTATCCCGTACATATGCCATGCCATAGAAGTCTTTGAAATCCTGTTGTTTGCTGATCAGCTGTTCCAGAGAATTCTCCTCCTGTCCAAGACTTCTCAGCTTGCTTTCCCCCACACACTCCACCCAGTGTCTCACCTGGACCAACATACACAAACACACCCCAATTTACCGTTACACATACATTTACAATACATTTATATATATTACAACATAAACACACACACACACACACACACACATTATATACACACACACACACACACACACACTATATATATATATATATATATATATATATATATATATATATATATATATATATATATACACACTACCGTTCAAAAGTTTGGGATCACCCAAACAATTTCGTGTTTTCCATGAAAAGTCACACTTATTCACCACCATATGTTGTGAAATGAATAGAAAATAGAGTCAAGACATTGACAAGGTTAGAAATAATGATTTGTATTTGAAATAAGATTTTTTTTACATCAAACTTTGCTTTCGTCAAAGAATCCTCCATTTGCAGCAATTACAGCATTGCAGACCTTTGGCATTCTAGCTGTTAATTTGTTGAGGTAATCTGGAGAAATTGCACCCCACGCTTCCAGAAGCAGCTCCCACAAGTTGGATTGGTTGGATGGGCACTTCTTTGAGCAGATTGAGTTTCTGGAGCATCACATTTGTGGGGTCAATTAAACGCTCAAAATGGCCAGAAAAAGAGAACTTTCATCTGAAACTCGACAGTCTATTCTTGTTCTTAGAAATGAAGGCTATTCCATGCGAGAAATTGCTAAGAAATTGAAGATTTCCTACACCGGTGTGTACTACTCCCTTCAGAGGACAGCACAAACAGGCTCTAACCAGAGTAGAAAAAGAAGTGGGAGGCTGCGTTGCACAACTGAGCAAGAAGATAAGTACATTAGAGTCTCTAGTTTGAGAAACAGACGCCTCACAGGTCCCCAACTGGCATCTTCATTAAATAGTACCTGTTAGAGCCTGTTTGTGCTGTCCTCTGAAGGGAGTAGTACACACCGGTGTAGGAAATCTTCAATTTCTTAGCAATTTCTCGCATGGAATAGCCTTCATTTCTAAGAACAAGAATAGACTGTCGAGTTTCAGATGAAAGTTCTCTTTTTCTGGCCATTTTGAGCGTTTAATTGACCCCACAAATGTGATGCTCCAGAAACTCAATCTGCTCAAAGAAGTGCCCATCCAACCAATCCAACTTGTGGGAGCTGCTTCTGGAAGCGTGGGGTGCAATTTCTCCAGATTACCTCAACAAATTAACAACTAGAATGCCAAAGGTCTGCAATGCTGTAATTGCTGCAAATGGAGGATTCTTTGACGAAAGCAAAGTTTGATGTAAAAAAAATCTTATTTCAAATACAAATCATTATTTCTAACCTTGTCAATGTCTTGACTCTATTTTCTATTCATTTCACAACATATGGTGGTGAATAAGTGTGACTTTTCATGGAAAACACGAAATTGTTTGGGTGATCCCAAACTTTTGAACGGTAGTGTACATACATACACACACACACACACATTATATATACATAATATATAAACACACACACACACACACATATATATATAGCTATAGATATAGATATATAAATATAGATATTTATAAATTGGCTCTATCTTCATCCATCACCGATCTTCTTACTACTTAATTCTGAAAAGGCTGAGATGCTGGTTACTGGCCCTACCTATCAATTAACAGTATCTCTTGACAACTGTGACCTCCTCAAAGTTTAACAGCCAAAGATCTTGCTGTTATCTTTTTATTTTTATCTTTGGAATTTCACATTAGAAAAATCCCCAAGATCTTTTTTCCACCTACGAAATACTGCTAAAATTCAGTCTGTTCTGTCCCTGGCTTCCAGATTAGATTACAGCAATGTGCTTTTTTTCCGATTTGCCACACGCTTTAACTACAACCCTTCAGTTTGTTCTAAATTCTGCTGTTTGGGTATTAAACTCTAAAAATGTTTATCATATTACACCAATACTAGGCTCTCTACTACTACTACTACCACTACTACTACTTTTTAATAAGACGTCCCTCTTAGCCTTGTCACCATTATCTTCTTTTGGGAGGGTCTCGGTCCCAGTATATTTATGACTGTAGCTCTTAGCAGTAATCTCTTGGTCTTGTCCTACGGACGAGAACATCCCGAAACTTTTCTGAAATCACTGCAGCATTCGATCACCTTGTGTTTGTATCTCTTACAGCCGTGAACACCGGCGTGACCATATTGTATGCCTCTCTCTCTCCCTCTTTTTCAGGGCAAGGATTCTTCTTCTTTGGACTGTTTGAGATGATTTGGGGCTCTAGGAACCTGTTTCCACTGCATCCTGTTCTTCCTTGATCAGAGTCCTATCATCCTGGTGATGTAAGCTATCGTTTGTGTATCAGCCTAACATCCTCTGTGCACAGTTATGACTGTATGATGAAGAACCTCTCATGGTTGCGGTGATTAAAAACCTTCGGAAAACGTTTGTTCTCACTAGCATCGCTCCCTTTTTTCATTCACTCTCTAGCTCGCTCAGCCGGTGCTGTCCTCTGTCCCTGCACACATGTGCACAGCTGACTCAGATCGGGCAGTGACGGCGTCATAGCATTGTGTTCGGGTATCAGGGTTGAAAGTAAATCAGACATTGATCACATTTCACAAGTCAGCAAATCATTGTTGCTAATCTCAGCACAGGAAAAACCGGAGGAACACTGGATGAACCTGAAATAATTTGTCTTATTCACCTCGCCATTTGTGTAACTGACATCATGAGGGCAATAAGATGTGAAAGTGCCATAGACTCCCACGTTAAAAGTGTGCCTCAATAATACAATTTCAAGAGTGGGATTAATCACAGTCAAAGCCATAAATCATCTCAGCAGCTACAATAAAATACTTTCTATGGTTGAGCTATGTTTTCTTACTGTTGTTTTACTGGTTCATAATGAATGAAAGTCATTTGCCTTCATTCATTTTATATCATGAAAACCACGATGGTTAAACACATCTGAGGTATTTTAATTAATAAGGGCCCCTTCTTCCAGTAGGTGAAACAAAGGGTGGTTTGTCACCAAGTCTGAGCACCAGCGAAGGGGAGCTACGCCTGGCGGGGATCTGCACTCCTCTAGTTCTTGTTTCTAATTGCTTTTGCATGATTTGTTTGCTAATCTGCATCACTCTCATCACGCCTCTCTTCTTCTCTCTCTCTCTGGATGAACACTACTGTGTTGGCGTCTGCTTCTTGTGTAAAGTCTATTCTCCAGGGCTCCATTAAGTGGAGCTGGTTTTGTGGCCCGGGGTCCTGCTGGCTCTTGACTACACCTGTGATGTTGCCCTATGTTGTTTTGGATGATCACAGACTTGCCCCGTATACGTTGCACTCTCTCCTTACAATTCTTACTACCCAATACATTTAAACTGGCTTTGCTATAACCTACATAGTAACTGTGTGTACTCTACATAACCTCGCTGTGTGTAATATGTGATGGTACACTATAATTCTGTTACTCTGTGCATTCTACTCCTATCGCGTGTCCTTCTGTTTTAGAAGAGGGATCCGTCCTCTGCTGCTCTTCCTGAGGTTTCTGTCTTTCTTCCTCATGAGGTTTTTCTCGTGGAGTTTTTTTTCTTCATACAAGTCGAGGGTCTAAGGAGAGGAGGTGTCATATACTGCACGGATTGTAAAGCCTTTTGGGACTATTTTGTGATTTTGGGCTCTACAAACAACTTGACTATATGTATTGCTGACTTGACTGTATGTATTGGGGCCGCAGTAGCTCAGAAGGTAGAGCAGGTCATCTGGTAACTGGAGGTCTGCTGGTTTGATCCTAGGCTCCTCGTGGTAAAAAATGTCCAGACTTCCCTGAGCAAGACACCTAACACCTACCTGCTCCTGATGAGCAAGTTGTTACCTTGCATGGTCGACGCTGCAATTGGTGTATGAGTGCATGTGTGAGGTGTTTATTGTAAAGATCTTTATAAATGCAGCCCATTTCCAATAGCAGTTAACAGATCAACAATGCTCTAAATCTTTTTCATGACAAAAAAGTAGAATGAAGTGAAATAATAAAATCCATGGGTTTATTTCACAATTAGTCTACTCTAGCAGCCAATATTATTAGGTACCAACTGTTATGTGGAGGACCTGATTGTCTGAGTTCTGACCTTTTTGAAGCCCTGTTCAAGGCTCCTGAACTCCATGATGAATTCAAGCTGGCGCATCCGTGAGTTAGACAGCTTAACTAGTTTGTGGACCGATTCATCCACAAGCTCATACAGACTGGACACAGCTTCCACTGACTCTCTGCAAGACACCACAGAGAAACAGAAAAAAACAAAGGGCTTAAGACCAGTTCAAGTCCCCCATCGTTCTGGTCAATACTTGGAACCAAAATTAACGAGTTCAAATTTATAACTGAGTTTGCATGTCATAATTGTCTCAGATTTCAGGGCTTAATAAAGGTCTGTCCAGTGGCCGTAAATCGGTCGTCTAGCATGTTTTCCCATGCCGTGGCATGGGAAAACCATAGCATTTTTTAACCTAAACCTTGTTTTGCCATCCTCCGCAGTCAAACCAAGTGATGGATAGCAGCATCTTTTAGATTAGTTCAGTATTGAGCATGGTAGTGTCCGCTGAATGCTGCACACCGAGCTGTAATGTAATCCTTTAACAAATAATGTCCACTAAAAGAGCTCATGTTTTGGCACTGATAGGCTCAGATTAATATGAGAGGAGTCTAAAGAGCCTGAGCCACAATATTAATCATGAAATCATTTAGACATCATTGCATTTGTAACTCGGAGCCGAAGTTCCATCCCGTCATCCAAGCAGATATGTCAGTAAGACAAGCAGAAGCCCTCGCTAACAACTCAGTATCACCCGGTCGTAGAGAAAGGTACACTTGGATATCATTGGCATAGTAATGATAGAAAAGGCTGTGAATAGAAATGAATGACTGGGACATGAGGCGTAGTAGAGTGCAAAAAGGAATGGGGTCAAGCCCTGAGACTTGAGACACACCTTGTGTGATCTGTCTAGGGGCAGACATCTGAACACTCCATGGTATGTGGTATGACCTCCTTGTGTGTGTGTGCTCCATCCATTATCCAAGCCGCTTATCCCAATTGGGGTTGCAGGATGCTGGAGCCTATCCAAGCAGTCATTGGGCGGCAGGCGGGGAGACACCCTGGACAGGCCACCAGGCCATCACAGCGCCGACAGACACATTCACACCAAGGGACAATTTGGTATGGCCAATTCACCTGACCTACATGTCTTTGGACTGTGGGAGGAAACCGGAGCACCCGCATATATATATATATATATATATATATATATATATATATATATATATATATATATATATATATATATACTATGTGTGTGTGTGTGCGTGCGTGCGTGCGTGCGTGCATGTGTCGGTGTATGTGTGTATGTATGTATGTGTGTGTATGTGTGTATATATGTGTATAGACACTCACTAGCCAATTTATTAGGTACACCTTGCTAGTACCGGGTTGGACCCCCTTTTGCCTTCAGAACTGCCTTAATCCTTCGTGGCATAGATTCAACAAGGTACTGGAAACATTCCTGAGAGAGTTTGGTCCATACTGACATGATAGCATCACGCAGTTGCTGCAGATTTGTCGGCTGCACATCCATGATGCGAATCTCCCGGTCCACCACATCCCAAAGGTGCTCTATTGGATTGAGATCTGGTGACTGTGGAGGCCATTTGAGTACAGTGAACTCATTGTCATGTTCAAGAAACCAGTCTGAGATGATTCGAGCTTTATGACATGGCGCGTTATCCTGCTGGAAGTAGCCATCAGAAGATGGGAACACTGTGGTCATAAAGGGATGGACATGGTCAGCAACAATACTCAGGTAGGCTGTGGCGTTGACACGATGCTCAATTGGTACTAAGGGGCCCAAAGTGTGCCAAGAAAATATCCCCCACACCATTACACCACCACCACCAGCCTGAACCGTTGATACAAGGCAGGATGGATCCATGCTTTCATGTTGTTGACACCAAATTCTGACCCTACCATCCGAATGTCGCAGCAGAAATCGAGACTCATCAGACCAGGCAACCTTTTTCTAATCTTCTATTGTCCAATTTTGGTGAGCCTGTGCGAATTGTAGCCTCAGTTTCCTGTTCTTAGCTGACAGGAGTGGCACCCGGTGTGGTCTTCTGCTGCTGTAGGCCATCTGCCTCAAGGTTCGACGTGTTGTGCGTTCAGAGATGCTCTTCTGCATACCTCGGTTGTAATGAGTGGTTATTTGAGTTACTGTTGCCTTTCTATCAGCTCGAACCAGTCTGGCCATTCTCCTCTGACCTCTGGCATCAACAAGGCATTTTCGCCCACAGAACTGCCGCTCACTGGATATTTTCTCTTTTTCGGACCATTCTCTGTAAACCCTAGAGATGGTTGTGCGGGAAAATCCCAGTAGATCAGCAGTTTCTGAAATACTCAGACCAGCCCGTCTGGCACCAACAACCATGCCACGTTCAAAGTCACTTAAATCACCTTTCTTCCCCATTCTGATGCTCGGTTTGAACTGCAGCAGATCGTCTTGACCATGTCTACATGCCGAAATGCATTGAGTTGCTGCCATGTGATTGGCTGATTAGAAATTTGCGTTAACGAGCAGTTGGACAGGTGTGCCTAATAAGGTGGCCGGTGAGTGTATATAAGTGTGTTTGTACACATGTGTATGTGTGTGTGTGTGTGTGTGTGTGTGTGTGTGTGTGTGTATATGTATGTATGTATGTATGTTGTGTTACCTGTAATCTTCAGTGAGGGTAACACTACTCTCCTCTTTGCGAAGACATGAGAGTGAGGCTCCGCCCTCTAGCTGCAATACGACCAGTCGGCTGTCTTCCAGGACACTTTGCATTAGACCTCTGTAGTGAGTCAACAGGTCTTGGGCTTCCTGACACAGAGAAACAAATTCATTCTTGTCTGACCATAGACCCAGAGTCTTGACATAGAGACAATGAGAGAGACGTGGAAACACAGATACAACAGAGATAGACGACAGAGACAGAGGATGACTGAGGATGGTTGACAGAGGATGGAGAGCTAGAAAGAGGGGAAGAGACAGAGACAGAAGACAGACGGGGAGGGGGGGCAGAGATAGAGAAGACAGACGGGGAGAGAGAGAGAGAAAGAGACAGACAGAGAGAGAAACAAAAGACAGGGAGAGACAATAGAGCAAGACAACAAGAGGGACAACCAAGACAGAGACAGTTAAGGGGGGGGGGCGAGAGAGAGAGAGCGAGCGAGATGACGGCGAGAAAAAGAGACAAAGGGCAGAATTTTGCTGATGATGACTTCTGATCTTATATGAAAACTGTAAAGTGAGGTCTTGTTTCTCCCCTGTCATGTCTTTTCTCTTCTTTACCTGTACAACAAAGTTGAATATAAAATTGTTCACTTGTTTACTCTTAAAATCTCTGGCACTACCAAGGAGTTAGGTGAACGCAATGAATAACAATAAACTTACATGGTTCAGTTTACAACACCACATCTAGGTGCTGTTAACAAGTTCATGACCACCCCGAGTTCACATTTAATCCCAGTCATGGTACCTAGGTAAACTAGTAACTAGGTAAAATAGATGACTAGGTAACTAGATAACTAGGTAAACTAGATAACTAGGTAAAGGCACATCAGCACTGTCTCAAAGTCGGAGAGAGACCCTCACCAGTTTATGATCAGGTTATTGGTCTGCTAGTAAAAACATTCAATAAGGAGCTGTATGTCAGTTTATGTTGTATTTCAGCATGTCTGAGGGAGAGAGAAAGAGAGAGAGAGAGAGAGAGTGTGTGTGTGTGTGTGTGTGTGTGTGTGTTACCTCGGAGCTTGATGGCAGGGGGCTTGTCTCCAGGATGTTGATGGTCCTCTGTAGAAGGCTGACAACATCTTGACACTGATTGGTCAACTGCTCGACTCTCTGAGGGATGAAGAGAAAAACATAACACTAGCTAACTAACTACACAACTCGCTTAGTGACTGACTGACTTACTAACTACACAACTCGCTTAGTGACTGACTGACTTACTGACTACACAACTACAAAAAAACAATCGACCAATTTCGTGATTCCTGTCTGCATGTCAACCAGGTCTGCAGCTACTGACTCTTTTCATAGTCAAATGTTTTGCCCAGTGTTTTGATGCTTAGTTGAACAAGCAGACTGAGAAATTTTATACTTAAAGAGAAAAAAAAACCAGGCACGGACACGCAGACTACAAACTGAACTGATTACAAGGAATCCAGATTTTAATCCAAGCCTAATAGAATATTTCACCTACCAAATACTCCTCTGCCCTGACCTCTGGGGAACGACCTCGTGCACAAGCAAGATGAGACAGGTCCGGCAAGGTCGACAATAGCTGACACTTACATTAAATCATACACTGTTCTCAAATTACCTTACATTTTTAAAGAGTAATTAAACACCCAGTTTTAGTCCATCTGTGTCTACTCACATTGAAAAAAAAAGGTTAAAAAAGGGGTGTAGTTGTAGATGACAGTGATGAAGGTGTTCATGTATAAAGGATATAAAGGGGTGTAGATGTAGAGGACAGTGATGGTGGTGTTCATGTATAAAGGATATAAAGGGGTGTAGTTGTAGAGGACAGTGATGGTGGTGTTCATGTATAAAAGATATAAAGGGGTTTAGATGTAGAGGACAGTGATGGTGGTGTTCATGTATAAAGGATATAAAGGGGTGTAGATGTAGAGGACAGGGATGGGGGTGTCCATGTATAAAGCATATAAAGGGTTGTAGATGTAGAGGACAGTGACGGAGGTGTCCGTGTATGAAGGATATAAAGGGGCATAGCCGTAGAGGACAGGGATGGTGGTGTCCATGTATAAATGAAATAAAGGTATGCAGATGTAGAAGAATGATGGTGTCAATGTACAAAAGATATAAATGGGTGTAGATGTGGAGCAAAGTGATGGTGGTGTGGGTTAGACTGAAGGCTGTCGGTGTTGAGAATAACATCTCATCCCAGCTTCTCACAAGTCTACCCAGAGTTTAGTTGGCTAACCCCAGGGTGTCGCCTTTCTACTCTCCTCATATTCTATTTGTCTAACATGGTGGATGCCAAGCCTGTCACCTACATCACATAGGTCTTGCCATCTTTGCTGCCTTCATATAATAATAATTATAATAATAATAATATAAGATCAAGACGACTGAGAAGTGGTATGAACATCAGCCAAAAACGGTCACCGAGAACAATGATGTCATCATCCTCTGGGACACGCCCATCCACACTGACAGAGAGATAAAAGCCAACAAGCCCGACATCACTATCAAGGACAGGAAGCACAAAAGGTGCATGCTCATCGACACGGCAATACCTTCCGAAAAAAACACCTCAGTGAAAGTCACAGAGAAGCTGACCAAGTACAAAGACCTGGAGACTGAAATCCACAGGATGTGGGGTATGAAGACCGAAACAACACCAGTGGTCATCGGAGCTCTAGGACTCATGAAGAAGGGAATGGAAAAGTTCACCAACCATATCCCAGGAAACATCAACATCCATGCAGTCCAGAAGATCGCCCTACTCGGAACAGCCCACATATTACGACGAGTACTGTCAATCAAGTGACATCTGCCCTATAGTGCCTCAGGTCCATAGTCTGGACCCGGCTCTACAGGATGTAAAATGGGAAACGTGTAAGAAATAATAATAATAATGATAATAATAACTTTATTTATACATCTCTTTTCTAAAAGAATGTTACAAAGTGCTTTACAAAGAAACAAAACCAGAGAAGGATCAAATAAGAGTGAGACCAAAATAACTAAGAGTAAAAATAAAAACAGTAAAAAATAAATAAAAACAAATATCAAAGATTTGTAAAAGCTTTCATAAAAATAAAAGTTTTAAGACGAGATTTAAAAGAAGCTAGAGTTGGTTTGTCTTAGTTTGACAGGAAGAGTGTTCCATAGTGTGGGGGCTCTAACAGCAAAAGCCCGATCACCCTTAGTAACAAACCAAGACCTGGGAATAACCAGCAGGGCTCAATCTGCGGGTTTTAATGGTCGAGAGGGCATACACCAGGTCAGTAAATCAGAAATGTATATAGCGGCAAGATCATTTAAAGCCTTAAAAGTGAGCAATAATTTTTTAAATCAATTCGAAATATAACAGGAAGCCAGAGTAGGGAGGCAAGCACAGGAGTGATATAGTCATGCCTCTTTGTCCCGGTAATGAGCTGAGCAGCGGCGTTTTGTACCAACTGCAGATGGACAAGGGAGCCCTTGCTGATACTAGAATAAAGTGCATTACAATAGTCAAGCCAAGAATAGATAAAAGCATGTACAACTTTTTGCAGATTGGTAATTGATAAAAATGACCTAATTTTGGAGATTAGCTTGAGCTGAAGAAAGCATGACTGAACAACATGTCTGATTTGATTATTATCAAAACCAAGGTTAGCATCAAATATCACCTCAATATTCCTAGCAGTCTTCTTAAAACTACCTGACAGACCACCAAGAGTAGTAACAAAAGGGCTGATGGAATTTTTGGGACCAAACAGAATGACCTCAGACCTATCACCATTAAATTTGATAACATTTTTAAACATCGAAGAGTTAATGTCAGAGAGGCAAGTTGTGAGTTTTGCTAGGGTGCTAGGATCTGTGGGAGAGCTGTCTTGGTTCTATGAAGTACTCTAAAACCAGACTGGAAACTGTTAAAAACACTATTAGTGTTCATAAAAGAAAGAAATTGAGAAGAAATTGCTCTCTCCAGATCCTTAGATAGAAAGGACAATTCGGGGATTGGACTTAAGGACAGGGGATCTAAATTGGGTTTCTTCAGCAATGGGTGAACAATAGCATGCTTAAAACTGTCCGGAAAAGAACCGGAGGCCAGAGAATTATTCAGAATTTTAGAATAATGGGGCTGATTGTTGAAAATACCTCCTTCAGCAGCTTAGTGGTAATGATGTCTACAATGCATATTGGAGACAGTACTTGCTAACGTTGAAATTGTAACTGGTTGAAACTTGAGTAAAAAAGGCAGTATTAACATGGGGAATGGAGCCAATGCAAGAGCCTAGCTGGAGTTGGGACCTGATATTCTCCACCTTGTTTAGAAAATGAGCGAGAAATTTTTTGGACGACTCAACATCAGGTTCAAAAAGAGAAGTGGAGGGACCATTAATAACAGAATCACTCACCCTAAAGAGAACTTTAGGATTGTGGGTATTTCTTGATGTAAGTTCAGAGAAGTACACTGGTCTCGCATCCTTAACTGCATTCTGGTAAATTAACATTTGGTTTTTAAGGGTGTTATGTGCTAATTCGGATTTGTTGACCTTCCATTGTCGCCGTAGTTTCACTGGACAATGAAGATTTTGCTTGCTGAACATTTTTGGGTGTATTTTATGGATTTTGGGCTGCTGATCATGAAAATCACCATAACATTTTTCTATCACATACCATTTTGTAGATATAATCTATTTTTGTGATGTCTCGTCATATTTAGGTCTACTAGTATATTGCCCACAAAGCAAACTGTTTTGGTCAGTCCAAGCATGCCTGGACATGCACTCAGTGTAGTTGCTATGCAAATGTTGTCTTAGGCATGCCTAAGACATGCCCAGTGGGCATGCTTAGTCAAATTACATGCTGGCAGACAGGCTATAAAAGCTGCTCACATTTACAGATGCTGTTTGGACACATGTTGATGCACATGTTCTTCAGGCAATAGCATAGTGAGTATACTTAACAACAGGATTTACTGTCTTCAGGAAGATTTAATACAGCAGAAATGTATCGTCAATGCTGCAACAGCTTCGATACATTCTGTTACATCTGTGGCGAGTATACGCTTAAGGCTCAAAGACACACCATGACTACACTTATTAAGAAAGCCTATGAGCTCTACTTCAGATGTAAAATTGGTGACTAATACCCCTTTCACATTGGCCAAAAAACCCTGCTAACATCCGCCTTTGGTGGTGAATGTTACATTGACCAAAGGCGGATGTTAGCGAGCTTTTTGGCCAGTGTGACAATGCCACAAGAGAAACCCTGGGCTCCTCACATTTGTTGTGCAACATGTGCAGTCAACCTGAGAACTTGGCTCAGAGGTACTCGGGAGTCAATGCCATTTGCAGTCCCAATGATATGGCAAGTACAGAAGGATCACGTAACGGACTTTTACTTCTGTCTGACCAATGCACCTGGCTTCTCTACTAAAAATAAGAAATCTATTGAATACCCCAATCTGCCTTCAGCCGTGAGACCAGTGCCACAAGATGACAATTTGCCAGTACCGAAGCCACCAGAGACATGGAGCCTAGATGACGCAGATGAAGATGCCACAACGCATGAACCAGATGTGGAAAACGACACTGATCCAGATGTTGAACCCTTTATGCCAGGTTATCCTCATCTGATAACACAACCAGAATTAAATGACCTGGTCAGGGGCTTAGATTTGTCAAAAGCTAAAGCAGAACTACTTGGTTCAAGATTGCAAGGATGGAGTTTGCTGTCACCAGGTACAAAAATGTGTATCTTTCGGAACCGTCAAGAACATTTGACAAACTTCTTTACACAGGTTGACAACCTCTGTTTCTGCACTGACATCGATGGATTGTTCATGGCTTTGGGTTGTGTGCATGACCCACAACAATGGCGTCTTTTTATAGATTCATCAAAGTTAAGCCTGAAAGCTGTCCTGTTACACAATGGCAGTGTCCACCCTTCAGTGCCCATTGGCTATGCAGCACACATGAACGAAACCTACAATAACATGGAACTGTTGTTGAAACACACAAAGTACAACAATTACGACTGGAACATCTGTGGTGATCTAAAATTAATGGCACTGCTACTAGGAATGCAGCTCAGATATACAAAGTACTGTATTTTTCTTTGTGAATAGGACAGCCATGCTAAAGAGTCATATTACAATAAAAAGAACTGGCCCCTTCGTAAGCATTTCATTCCAGGGCAGAAAAGTGTGGTACATAAACCACTTGTCGACCCAACAGACATTTCTGCCTCCTTTTCGTATAAAACTCGGATTGATGAAAAAAATTTGTGAAAGTAGTGAACAAAGAAAATGGATTTCGCTATTTGAGACAGACGTTTCCAAGAATAACTGATGCCAAGATTAAGGAAGGCATTTTTGTTGGTCCACAGATCAGACAGTTCATCAATGACAGGGAGTTAGAAGATCTGCATGTGGGGCCAGAGAAAATAGCATGGAAGCCATTTAAGGATGTTGTTGGGAATTTTCTTGGCAACTACAGAGCACTAAACTAAACTGAGCTGCTTGACAACATGCTTAAAGCACAAAACCATGAAGTGCAACATCCATCCATTATCCAAACTGCTTATCCTGCTCTCAGGGTTGCGGGGAGCCTATCCCAGCAGTCATTGGGCAGCAGGCAGGGAGACACCCTGGACAGGCCGCCAGGCCATCACACAGGGCACGCACACGCATGCACACACACACACACACACACACACACACACACACACACACACACACACACACACACGCCTAGGGACAATTTTCTGCATTCACACTTGGACTTCGTCCCTGCTGATCTTGGTGCAGCCAGTGACAAACATGGTGAAAGGTTTCACCAGGACATTGTGACCATGGTGGAGGACGGGACTGAGCGGATCAACACCAGGAGTTTATTCGGGATATCAAGGATAGTGGTTCCAGAGAAACAGTGAGTGGCTGCATTGAGAAAATGGATGTTCCTGATTATGGAATCCCCAACTATAAATGTGGCTGGGGGGGGGGGGGGCGAAGAGATGTTGGCTATGGGTTCTCATAGCAGAAGAGTATATGATCCTCACTGTGTGCTGAAATCGTCGATTGGGGATGTGGCGTCTGAGCAAACAAGTGTTGTGATGAGGCAGTGACAACAGCTCTGAGAATGGATTCCTCTGCCGGCTTGGGGCACAGACCACTTTGAGAGCATATAATCACGGCCTCTTTCAGCATCTTATGACAGGAAGAGGAGGTCATTACCTGGAATGAGGGCCGTTGTTTTGGCTTCACAGTAGCACAGCCAGCCACTTGAACATTGCTAGCCGCCAGCAGGGTAGCTGCAGTGTTGACAGGCGCCATTTTCTCAGAAGGGCTCCCATCAAGACACGTCAAAGGCACAGGAACGTCAGCTGGGTGGAGAGGTTGCACTTAAGAGTGGCAATCTGTGTGGACTGACCAGAAGCCACGTCCATGAAGCTGGTCAAGAGGGAGTCCTTATGGAGTTCATCAGAAAGCCATGGAACATCCTCTTCAAGGTCAGCTATCTTTCTATTTGCTTTCATTGGTAGCATATGATGTAGGAGGTTGGTGGGAATGTGCGTTTGTCCCGGGTGAATTTTAGACAACAATGCAAAAACACACTTCCAGCTGTGAGCCTGCCTATGGAGCCATAAGATGCCTGTCAGAAAAGATCTAAACCTGGATCTCACACACAGAAAGTCCAAGATGTGGAGTTCATCAACTAGCAGCAGTTGTCTAAACTATCGCTAGGCAACAAGGCTTGGACGAGTGCGCCTAGTTTGATCTAATCTAAAAATGGAAAAACAGTTAAGTGTAGTGCATTTGGCAGTTCTTTTACTTATTTAGTGTCACAATCAAAATGATGTGAACCTGACACTTCACTGCACAGGTATTCATGCTGTAGATGGATAAGGGTTTTGAGGAGAGAGGCAGTAATGAGAAATACATTTGCTTTACTGTATTTCCCGGACTCAAGTCACTGTTTTTTGACACATCTGGCTGGTGCTGTGACTTATATTCTAGAGCGTCTTATACAATGTAATTTTGTCAGACAAATACGCTGCATTTCAACTAAGGCCACTAGATGGCACTGTTTAATCGTGTTATTCAATTTAAAATACTTTACCGCCATATAAATAAGACTTATATACTAAGTGACTTATATGGGGGGGTTTTTTCCCCCTCACAACAACATGTTTTTTGCTGAGTGTGACTTAAACTCCGGTGTGACTTGTAGTCCGGGAAATATGGTACTTTACTTGCAACGCATTCTCCCACATTCACAGGGTGAGTTCTTCACTAGATCTACTGCTGGCCAAAGTTTTCCAGATAGTTTTCCTTAAAACCACACATTACATGTTTTCTGCTATACTTGCAGTTCACTTGCTCAAATAAAACCAGACTGCTTTCATACCAATTGCAGACCATACTGTGGCTCACATGACACAAACTTCCAGACCACTGCTTCCAGGTGGACTGGAGTTTGGCTCCTTGGTGCACAAGGGACCCTCTCTAATGTGAAAACACCCTCAGATTCACTGAGTAACACAGTTTTTGCTAAGTGCTTTTCCTACAGATGTTTAATATTTCAGATGGGATGTCATACAAAAGCTTTTATCAAGTGCAGTTCATTGATTTGACAGGGTTAGGGTTACCATAAGGTCAGTGAAGGACTGGGAAAAAATAATGGCCCTGGCATTTCCGACATATACTGGCCTGACAGCCCTATTTCAAAACCCAACGTCAACCTGAGCTACACCTCTGGCCAAGTAATACTAGGCCTATTACTAGGATTGGCACAATATATTCAGTATTACCATAGTATACATATGACAGTCAACAAAGGTCAGCGTTTCCCCTAGAATCAGAATCATGTTTATTAGCCATGTAAGTTTGCACATACATGGAATTTGACTCCGGTTTCGTGGCTATCAGTGTACTTAACACAGAATTACAACACTATAACACAACAATCTTCAGACATATACACAAGGATCAACTATATATAGCCGAAATAAGAGGTGATAAAGTGCAATGGTGCAGAGAACATATCAAAGATGTTGAAATAAATGTTAGCAGGTTACTTACATACATGCCTGAGGTAGATGGACATTACAGTGTACCAATATACATGCAATATACAGTACAGTATATACAAAATGGTTGGACTTATTTGAGTGTTAAGTGTTAATTTCAATGACAGCCCGCAGAAAGAAACTGTTTTTATATCTGGATGTTTTGGGGTACAATGCTCTGTAGCGCCTAACAGAGGGGAGGAGTTGGAACAGGTTGTGACCAAGATGTGATGTGTCTGCAGTGATGTTGCCTGCCCGTTTCCTGACTCTGGGGGTGTGTAAGTCCTGAATGGAGGGCAGGTTGGCACCAAGGATTTTCTCTGCACACTTAACTGTCTGTTGTAGTCTGTCCCTGTCCTGTTTGGAGGCCGATCCAAATCAGACAGTGATGGATGTGCAGAGGACAGACTGGATTATCATAATAATAATAATAATAATAAATCAATCTTATGCAGCGCTTTTCTACCACTCAAAGTCACTTTACAATAAACAGCAGTGAAACAAGACAACAGATAAACATAACACAGATACTGTATTCACACCCCTTCACTTTCCCCACATTTTGTTATGTTACAGCCTTATTCCAAAATGGATTAAATTCCTTTTTTTATCAATCTAAAGACAACACACCATAATGACGTGAAAAAGGTTTTGTAGAATTTTTTGCAAATTTTTTAAAAATAAAAAACTGAAATATTGCATGTACATAAGTATTCACACCCTTTGCTATGACACTCAAATTGAGCTCAGGTTCATCCTGTTTCCACTGATCATCCTTGAGATGTTTCTACATCTTGATTGGAGTCCACCTGTAGTAAATTCAATGGACTGGACATGATTTGGAAAGGCACACACCTGTCTATATAAGGTCCCACTGTTGACAGTGCATGTCAGAGCACAAACCAAGCCATGAAGTCAAAGGAATTGTCTGTGGACCTCCGAGACAGGATTGTGTCGAGGTACAGATCTGGGGAAGGGTACAAAAAATGTCTACAGCTTTGAAGGTCCCGAAGAGCACAGTGGTCTCCATCATCCGTAAATGGAAGAAGTTTGGATCCACCAGGACTCTTCCTAGAGCTGGCCGCCCAGCCAAGCTGAGCAATCGGGGGAGAAGGGCCTTGGTCAGGGAGGTGACCAAGAACCCAATGGTCACTCTGACAGAGCTTCAGCATTCCTCTGTGGAGATGGGAGAACCTTCCAGAAGGACAACCATCTCTGCAGCGCTCCACCAATCAGGCCTTTATGGTAGAGTGGCCAGACGGAAGCCTCTGCTCAGTAAAAGGCACATGACAGCCCACTTGGAGTCTGCCAGAAAGCACCTAAAGGACTCTCAGACCACGAGAAACAAGATTCTCTGGTCTGATGAAACCAAGATCGAACTCTTTGGCCTGAATGCCAAACGTCCCATCTGGAGGAAACCAGGCACCTCTAATCACCTTGCTAATACCATCCCTACAGTGAAGCATGGTGGTGGCAGCATCATGCTGTGGGGATGTTCTTCAGCAGCAGGAACTGGGAGACTAGTCAGGGTCGAGGGAAAGATGAATGGAGCAAAGTACAGAGAGATCCTTGATGAAAACCTGCTCCAGAGCGCTCAGGACCTCAGACTGGGGCGAAGGTTTACCTTTCAACACAGCAACGACCCTAAGCACACAGCCAAGACAACGAAGGCGTGGCTTCAGGACAAGTCTGTGAATGTTCTTGAGTGGCCCAGCCAGAGCCCAGACTTGAACCCCATTGAACATCTCTGGAAAGACCTGAAAATAGCTGTGCAGCAACGCTCCCCATCTAACCTTAAAGAGCTCGAGAGGATCTGCAGAGAAGAATGGGAGAAATACCCCAAATATAGGTGTGCCAAGCTTGTAGCTTCATACCCAAGAAGACTTGAGGCTGTAATCGCTGCCAAGGGTGCCTCAACCAAGTACTGAGTAAAGGGTGTGAATACTTACGTATATGCAATATTTCAGTTTTTTATTTTTAATAAATTTCTACAAAACCTTTTTCGCTTTGTCATTATGGGGTATTGTATGTAGATTGATGAGAAAAAAAAAGGAATTTAATCCATTTCGGAATAAGGCTGTAACATAACAAAATGTGGGGAACGTGAAGGGGTGTGAATACTTTCCGGATGCACTGTATACAGGGGTGGATGGGAAGGGGGCTATGAGAGGGAGAAGCGGCAGCCACACACGACGCCAGCAGTACTCTCCGACTTAAACAGATACAAAAGGGCAAGAAAAACCAAAAACAACAGCACTGTAGATATTGATTTTCTGTAGGGGTTTACTCCCGTAGCCTATTCCTCTCCCGAGGTATCCACTAGGCAGTGGCATTATTTAACCCATAGCTGGGGGCTGGTTCGTGGGCATCATGGAATATCCACACACCGGTGGCCCTGCGTACCACGCGTCTCGAGGCCAGATCGCCTCTGAGTCCCTTGTAGTTCAGCCAAGGTCAAAGGTGTACCCAGTTACCATGTGTCGCCACAAGGAGCCACTACATAGGGCTTGCAGTTGGAGAGGCTATGTACTGGCTGAGACTTACGTACTCAGAACTCCTGTTCGCATTTCTGCTAGCCAGCAGTGAAGGTTGAGAGTGAGACGTGACAGGCACCGAACACTACACCCACACACTAGACGCTTCCCAACAACCCCACTTCTTACAGAAGAATGTCAGACACACCAGTGTCTGACATTCTTCTGTAAGAACTCAGGTTGATTATTGCAGTGTAGAACTGAATCAGCAGTTCCTGAGGCAGGCTGAACTTCTTGATCTGGCTGAGGAAGTACATCCTCTGCTGGGCCTTTTTGATGATTGTGTCTATGTCGGATGCCCACCTTAGGTACTGGGATATTGTGGAATCTAGGAATCTGTAGGTTTTCACTGCAGACACCATGCTGTTGAGTATGGTGAGGGGGGCGGTGTTGGGAGGGTTCCTCCTAAAGTCCACTGTCATCTCCACTGTTTTGAACGTGTTCAGCTCCAGGTTGTTATGGCCGCACCAGAGGGCCAGCTGATCAACCTCCCATATTATATGCAGACTCATCACCATCCCGGATAAGGAATGGTGGTTGTGTTGATGGTGGATGATGGTTGTGTCGTCCGCAAACTTCAGGAGTTTAACAGACAGGTCTCCTTAAGTGCAGTCATTTGTGTAGAGGGAGAAGAGTAGAGGGGAGAGCACATTTCCCTGGGGGGGGGGGGCTTGCTGTGAATCAGAGCTTGTTGTTGTTGAAGATACAGAAAGTTTTGGTGGGCACACACATGTCCTCACAAAAGCTGATGTAAGATGTCACAGTGTCAGTAAGTTCGTCGAGGTCTGTAGATGCAGTCTCAAACACACCCCAGTCAGTGCAGTTGAGGCAGGCCTGGAACTACAGTTTTGACTCATTGGTCCATTTCCTTAAAGTTTTAAACACCGGCTTTGCAGATTTTAGTTCTCGCTGAGGTTTGCTCTGCTAAAATCCCGAGGGATAATGAGCATGGAGTCTATGCTCCATGTTTGTAATTTGATCAGCCAGGTGTTTTAATGCCTCTTTAACACAGGCCTGGGTGGGATATAGACACCGACCAGAATAAATGATGAAAATTCCCGCGGTGAATAGAATGGTTTACAGTCAGTGAAAAAGGTCTCTGAAGGCTGCATGATTTTTTTCAACACTGTGACATCCATACACCAACCGTCGTTTATGTAGAAGTATCGGCCCCCACCCCGTTTTTTTTTTTTATCCGATAGCTCCATTTAGCGGTCTGTCTGGAGGAGCTGGAACTGCAGCATATGAAGTGCATTGTCCATTATATGCTCACTAAGCCAGGTTTCAGTGAGACACAGGGCAGCAGATCTGGAAAAGTCCAAGTTTTTTCTGTTTATAAGTAGGAGTTCATCCATCTTGTTGGCCAGAGAGGACATTCGCCAGGTGGATTGACAAGAGCGCAGTTCTAAATCCCTGCTGTCGAAGTTTAACAAGCACTCCAGCACGCTTACCCCTTCAGCGTCTTTGTTGTCCGCACAGGGCTGTACCAATCAAGGCTTTGGCAAGATTTTCGTTAAAACTTTCAGTTAAAGTGGGTAAAAAAGTCTGTTCAGTTTGTCCAGTGGACAGATGGGGGCTTAAAAGTTCTTCCCTACTGTATGTGATCAGTGAGTGGGCGTTGGAAACTAAACAAATAAACAAAAACAGAAAAAGTACAAGAGAGCGCAGAATCGATTCTACCATCTGCGGTGCCATCTTGATGATGAAGTAGAATTTTTTTCAGCAGCGGTGCCATTGTGCGCGTGGTATGTCCATGAGCAGGCAATGCTGGCCCTTATTCACGCACGACAGAACAGCTTAAAATTTCAAGTGTTTTCCCTAGGTTTGTGGAAGACTTAGGTGCACGTATTTAGCGGGGGTTTGGGGGTCTTCCCCAAGAAAATTTTACATTTTTCAATAAAAAAATATGCACTTTCACATCATTTTGGACCATTATTATTACCATATCTGTGTACAAAAAGTTGGAAAAGCTAGACCAGATAGTAAATACACACCCACAAAGCTTAAAGACAAAACTTGCGAAATAAGTCCACAGTGGACCAACTACAACTATTAGATTCGGGCAAAGTCATTTAGTTTTGATTCTCTCCACACTGATTTAACTTTCATTCGGCTTAGGTGGTGCCCAAAATCGCCTGGGTGCTGCACCTAAGCCTTATAATGGTAGGGAACTCTCTGTACTTCCTATAAACTTATCTAATGTTACATAGCAGCCAAAAAACATACAGTTAGCCTTTCCTGCTCAGCTTCCAGAATGTAGTCGGAAGCACAGGGGAAATGTTTGCTTGGGCTAACTCCCTTCACTTTTCTAGCAGTTGAGGAAACGATATATGAGACTTTTCTTGGCCTTGAGAAGCTGCGGCATCTATTAACCGACACACCATAGCCTATACTGTACATTTACTGCCGGACTGACAACTTACTGTTAAACTTTTCCTCTGCTCCACTCGCATTCACCGTCACTTTTCTGCTGCTCGCTCTCTCACACTCGCTCAACCGCACACTCGCTATGCATACACATTACGCACTGCGCTATTCCTTAAAGGAGCTACGCTACTTTTCAAACTGCATTTTTCACGTAGATGTCCTTTGAAGAATGATGCAAGGGAGGATTCTGGGATTTGATGCACTAGTTGATGACTATATATATGTTTCTTTTTATTCCCCCCCCCACTATAACAATTCATTCTGAACGGCCCAAATGGCCAATGGTCGGCCGCGGCCCTTCTGGCATTTACCCAAATTTCAGATTACCAGACCGTCACTGCCTGAGATTCTGTTAAGTTGGTTTATACTTTCTTTTTTTCTAACAGAATTCAGAATCACCAGTTTTTGGTAACTCATCCTTTCTGACATAGACCCAATCCAATATGAGGACTTTTCCATGTAGCTGGTAATACCAACACACCCTCAGTTAAATCCAAACATGGATGTATGATATGGATAGGAGAAGAGGACTAACCAAGTAGAAGGAGAGCCAGCTGGGGTGGGAGAAGGGAAAGGATCCCTCATATTCAGTGGGGAGCTGAGATACGTCGATATATTTCTGTAGAGACTTCAGAGAGGTCACCAACTCCACCTGCAAGACAGAGAGTTAGACAGAGACACAGACAGAGAGAAACAGAATGAGAGACAGACAAACAAAATGACGTGCAGAATCAGACAGAAATATAAGAGACTCACAGAAAGACAGACAGGCAGACCAACCTTAAGGTAGACAAGGAGAAACAGGCAGAGCGACAGGTAGACAGACAGGGTCTGGGTACTTATGCTAGGTTGCTGTACTAATGGAATAGACTGCATGTGTTTGATGACCAGTAGCGAGTGGCCAGGGTAACTGGGGGGCTACCTGGGCAAGTGGGGGTCCGTAAATGTGCAGAGCCAGATCTCTGTCAGCCAGCAGCAACACAGTATGAATGCAGCCTGGTATGGTCTCCTAAACACACACACATACACACAAAAACACTCACAGACTATCACTACTAATGACATCACTGAAGGAAATTTGTGTGGTGTGTGCATGTCGGTTTCTGGTGAATTTATGTGTGTGTGTGTGTGTGTGTGTGTGTGTGTGTGTGTGTGTGCGCTCACCTGTAGGGTGGAAATGGCTGTGAGGAGGGCTGAGACAGGAGGAGAAGTGCGAGCGTCCAGCAGCAACGTCAGCCCCAACATACGCACATCCTTCCTGTAAGGACAGAAAGTGATGAGTGATGTCAGAGAAAGCAGACCTGACCACACGAGGGACTAGAAACAAGAAGCAGCTTCCTACCTGACGGTGGAGGTTAAGTAGAGCAGAATGCTGACCAGCTCTGTACTGTTAGAGCCAGGACTCAACCACACGTTGTGCCCCGCACAGACTGTCAGCAATGCACGGCCAGCTCTGTCTTTAGTTCCTGAGAGAGACACACACAGACAGACAGACAGAGAGACAAGAGAAAGATGGAGGGAGACAAATAATGACAAACAAAGGAGACGGAGACAAACTGTTCTTTAAGTGTTTTACATTTATCATTGATAAACTGTTAACATTTATGTTGACTGTGCCTTGCCCAAACAAATGTATCGTTTAGTCGTGCCAATAAACCGAACTGATCGGAATTGACAGGGAAAAAGAGAGAGAGCGAGACAGAGAGAGAGAGAGAGAGAGAGAGAGAGAGAGAGAGAGAGAGAGAGAGAGAGAGAGAGAGAGAGAGAGAGAGAGAGAGAGAGAGAGAGAGAGAGAGAGAGAGAGAGAGAGAGAGAGAGAGAGGGGAAGAGAGAGAGATTGAAAGAGAGAGAGCAGCAGCACTCTAGGTCAATCTTCATTACTACTGTGTCAATTTAAAGTTTTTCAGCACCATCTGGAATGTCTAATTAGGGTGGAACAGGAACACCAAATTAAACCACACAACCAAAGTATCCAGTGGGAATATTGATCTCATATAGTATATGAGTTTATAGTCCCGCTTGGATGAGGTACCCAGGGATAGACTGGGTCTGGATCTACCCTGAAATAGTCAGGTAGAAGATGTTTCTTTCTGTTACGTGATGTTTTGTAAACTAGAGAAAGCAGTGGAAGATGCGACTGTGTTGATTCTCACCAGGCAGACAGAGGGCGCCAGAGCTCAGCACAGCGCTGAGAAAAAGCTGGCTCCTGGAGCAGACTGCAGACTGGAGTTGGATTTTACTGAATGCTGACTGGTTTAGCTGGGGAGAGGCTGGTGGTTCGGCTGGTTTTACTGTACTTGTACCATTAGAGAGACAATCCACTGTATGGACTGGAGGCTGTTGACTGCTAGAATCTGGAGAGAAGAAATAGGTTGATGATACACACATGCACACACTCACGAACACACACATACACAAATACACACACACACACACACACACACACACACACACACACACACACATTCACAGAGGGACAATTTAGTACGGCCAATTCACCTGACCTACATGTCTTTGGACTGTGGGAGGAAACCGGAAAACCTGGAGGAAACCCACACAGACATGGGGGTCGTCTTCCACACAGAGGATGACCCAGGACGACCCCCAAAGTTGGACTACCCCGGGGCTCCAACCCAGGACCTTCTTGCTGTGAGGCGACCCACTGCACTATTTTAACAAAACTACATTCACACCGAATAGCAGAAAACAGCAACACCAGATGGCGAGCAATCCTGCTGTTAACTAACTTACTACTGATAGTAGTTACTAATTCATCAGTAGACACACTGACAGGTAGAATACAACTACCGAGCACTGGTAACTAACTTAATACTGCTAGTAGTTCCTAACTACTCAGTAGACACACTGACAGGTAGAGTACTACTACCGGGCACTGGTAACTAACTTACTACTACTAGTAACTACTAACTAATCAGTAGACACACTGACAGGTAGAATACTGCTACCGAGCACTGGTTACTAACTTACTACTGCTAGTAGTTCCTAACTACTCAGTAGACACACTGACAGGTAGAGTACTACTACCGGGCACTGGTAACTACATTTTACACAGTGACAGATCCAGAATAGTAACTAACTAGTAGACAAACTGACAGGTTCTATATTACTGCCATTCACTGGTACCTCACTAGTAGACATAGTAGCCATGTTTCCATAACATATTTTTATGCACATTTTGGAGTATCGCATTAGAAGAGGTTTATGGAAACAGCAAAATTTGAAAATAAAACTTCCTTGATTTGGAAAAATAAAATTTTACACTTGCTTGAGGTGGTTTTTGCCTTTTTTGAAAAAAAAAACAGCTAATGTGCTAAATGGGATATGGATACACCTTTGCCAAATAATTTCCGACGTAGCGAACTCACGTGACTGATCAGCTGCCAGTGCCTTCCCGGATATTCCCATAATGCACACGTCTTTGTCTTCGTCTCCAAAGAGCATGAAACATGGCCAACATAGTTGACATGAATGAAGAATTACAACCTTCCCAACTGAAACAAATTCCTGAAGGCCTCGCTCCATTTTCTCACGTAGATGGCCAAGGCTTTCTTTCTGGTTCACAACCCCTACTTCTTCTACTCTGTTTATAACAGCCATGTGTAATGTAGCCTATACCACCAACCTCTGACGAAACCATGCTTTGCTTAGCCTAGTTTACTGGCTCCAAACCAGCTGATGGAAACACTCCTATTTCACATTTTCAAAAGTTTGCTTATAATTTGCTTGCCAATTAATGGAAACACGGCTAGTGACAGGTCCATTACCACAAATGGTCACTGGTAACTAACTTGTAGAAGACACACAGGCCCTTCACTACTAGTAACCTCTGGTATCTAACTAGCAGACACATGGAGGGGCCCATTACCATGACTAGTCATTGATAACTAACTAGTATACAGACTGAGGTTCTTTGCTGACATTTGCTGGATTGACAGAATGAGGGTTAACGGAGTAATGTTGCTGAAAGGAGGACAGAGCTTATAGAAGGGGGTGTTGAAAGAAGGCGTAGCTGAAAGGAGGGTGGGGCTTATAGAGGGGGAGGAGCATTCACCCAGTCAGCTTGGAGGAGGGACATTAGGAGGTGAAAACAAAGCAGGGCAGAGGAGGAGAAACATTTTAGTGTACCTTCAGTCTGAGGCTCTGCAGCACGCTGCACACCAACCTCCCTAGATCGAGGCTTTTCCTCTTCCTCTTTCAGGCCTTCATCTTCCTCCTGTGGGGAGGACACACTGTGGGCTTCACTGAGGTCTTCAGTATGCCTGTGTCCATCAGAGGAGTCTCCACTGCTTCCTCTTCTACAGTTCAGAGCACCGTCCTCTCCCTTCTCCACCACCCACTCCTTCTCTCTCACCTTCCCCAAATGTCCTCTTCTCTCATCCTCTGTCACCTTCCCATTCTGACCCCTCCTCTCCTCCACTTTCACCTCCTTCTCTGCCTCATCTAACGCATATATTTCTGTCTGTACCTCTGTCTCACATTCAATCTCTGTGTCACTGACTGTGTCAGAGTATGTGTCACTGACCATTTTGGTGTGTGTGTCAATGGCTGTTTCGGTGTGTGTGTCAGCTACTGTGTCAGTGTATGTGTCAATGGCTGTTTCAATATGTACATTAGTGTGTGAGTCAGTGTGTATGTCAGTGTGTGGGTCAATGACTATTTCAGTGCGTATGTTAGTCTGTGTGTCAGCATGCATGCCAGTGACTATGTTACTGCCTGTGTCAGTGTGTATATCAGCATGTGTGTTGGTGTGTATGTCGGTTTGTGTGTCAGTGACCATGGCATTGTGTGTGTCTGTTTGTGTGTCAGTGTAAGCGACTGTGTCAGCGGATGTTTCAGTGTGTATACTGATGTGTGCATCAGTGGGTGTGTCAATGTATGTGTCAGTGACTGTGTCAGTGTGTGTGTGTGTGGGTCTGTGTGAGTGTGTCAGTGTGTGTGTGGACTCCCCTCTCTGGGCAGAGTCACTGGAGTCCATGTGGTGTGTGTGAGTGGTCTGTGGGCCAGTCCAGTAAGAATTCTTATCTGAAATAGTACCTTCGGACTGGACCGCTGAGTCCCGGTCCCTGAATAGTTTCAGCTCTGCCTGTTCACTGGAGACTCCTCTCACTGCAGGAGAGGTGGAGGTGAAGGGGATGGAATCATTAAGGTTCTCATCAATCAGCATGGCGCACAGCTGGCTCTGGGTGCAGCCTCCAAATGAGTGTGTGGTTATGTGTGTGTTGTCCGTTGTGGTTGTGGTTGTGTCCGCCGCTTTGTGTATGTGTGTGGTGTCAGTTGTGATTAAGTTGGTGGTTTGGGTTGCGTGCACAGTAGTCTTTTTTCTGTGTTGCTCTTTGTAATTGAGGCTGATAGTTTGGGTAAGAGACCCTTTCTGGGGGGAAAAGTGGGTCAGGGGGATGTCAGCCAGCTCAACGTACTCCCCCTCAGTATCTGAGCCGTCACTGCTAGCTGGACAATTATTGGATGTTCTACAGAGTGGGAGGAGCTTCACATTTTTATTGAGAGAGGAACTGTCTTCATACTGATCATCTGAATTGTCAATCAACCTGCCTCCACCCTGTGTTTCCTTTCCTTTGTCTCTGGCGGGGACAGCAGTGGGTATGGTCGTGGACTGGCTAATAAGTTGTGGGTGGACCAGGTCCTCCCAGGGGAGCCTGAAGACATCCTGGTTGGCTGACAGGAGGCAGTGTCGTAGGTGGGATGCCCCCCTCTCTTCTCTTGCCCTGTTGACAGAGTCCAGCCAGGCCATAGTGAAGAGCGAGCCAAGTTCTATGTGGGACACCTCCACCTCTTCCACATAGCGGCCGCTGGCTGACAAGCAACACACTTGCACCACCGGTAAGGAGCCTCTGTCAGGGGAGCAGTCAGGGGGAGACACTAGCAAGTAGAAGTCTCCTGGGCAGAGAATGCTGCTGTCCAGTGGACACAGATGGATGACTACCTTCTCCTGGACACACAGGGGCCAGCCCTCATGACGAAACAACAGCCCACAGTATGGCAGCTAGACAGGAAGAGAGAGAATCAAAGGAGAGAGGAGAGAATATAAATAAGTGGATCAGATTAGAATCCTGCTAATAAACTGATAGAGAATAAGGTCTGAGGATGTATTTGTGATGACAATGTTTGGCTTGTAAAGGTAATCTGAACCCTAAGAAGCCTCATTCTTAGCAAGGCCGTTTTAAAATTCATGTGATCATTCAATGCAAAAACGTATGACTAACCTTTTTAACATGCCCTTTTAATTCCAGAATCCACAAACAGCATTTTTTTATTGCTAAAGAAAATACCACAGAAAGGCACATAGCAAAATTGTGACAAAAACCACTTGAAGGGCGACGCCATCTGCATTCTTTTCTGGGTTTTCAAATGGAAATGCCCACTGAGCTGTTAGCGAAAAGCATTCACCCCCACCACAAAAAAAAAAAGCATGGAGAGTGACGAAAGTGTTAAAAGACAGTGCAGAACCCTACGCCAGGTCATATGGAAGAAAGTTTTTTAGAGGGTCTTGGGGAAAATAGCATTTTGATGCTAAAACATACATACTTGGACCAAAATTTGAATTTTTGGATTGGAATACAGATTGTTTATTAGCCGCACAACCAAGGCCCGAGGCCAGTGGAGTTTATTTTTGGCACAATACGTAAAAACGCTGCAGCACAAATCATACATGGACAACAGCAGACACGCCAAATATCACGAAACAATACAGTGACACAGAACATATTACACATAACCACTTACAATAGATGAATGGTATGTATGCATATGCATACATATGCCAGTAGTGTGTGAGGAGGGGACTAGAGGGAGGAATTCACAGTCCTGATCGGTCAGGGGAAAAGCTGTTAGTGAAGCATTTAGTCTTAGTGGACAGCGACCTACAATGTCTCCCTGAGGGAATAAGCTGGAAGATGTGTTGAGCAGGATGAAGGAGAAGAGCCATGGGGAGAGAACACAGCACTAAGGAGCTCCTGTACTACAGGTTAAGAGGGTATGAGGTTATAAGGTTAGGTTATTAACCTTCATCCTCTGTGGTCTGTTCCACAGGTAGCTCTGAACCCAGTGGCATACGGCTGGGTCAATGTTCATGTCCAAGAGTATGGTAAAGAGTGTGTGCAGGTTGATGGAGTTAAATGTGGAATTGAAGTGTACGAACAGAATGTGTGTGTAGGTGTTGCAGGGCATGGTGGAGTGCTATGCTGACTGCATCCTCAACAGACCGGTTGGCTTGATAGGCAAATTGATACGGGTCCATCATTGGGGAGGTGCAGGATTTCAAGTATGACAGAATGATGCGCTCAAATGCTTTCATGGCCACAGATGTCAGGGCAACTGGTTTTGAAGTCATTGAGGCAGGTGATCTTTGAGGACTGTGGCACAGGTATGATGGTAGATAAGAGAGTTTGGGACTGTACTGTGGGACTGTACATTGGCTTAGAGAAGCGTTAAATATGGTGGTTAGTACTGAGGGCAATTAAGCTGGCAGTGGCTCAGCAGCGCAGGACTGATTCTATCTGGCCCTGCTGCTTTCCTGATGTTCAGCGTCTTGAACGTAGCTCTCAAGTCATCCTCCTGGATGCAGAAGGGTGGCATTGGAGTGGGAGTAGAGGGGATGGCTGGTGAAGTAGGTTTTTCAAACCTTGCATAAAACTGGTTTAATTTATCTGGGAGGTTAGTCATTTTCTGGAGGGGAGCAGGGGTGTCTTTCGTAATTTGTCATGGCTGTAAGTTTTTTCCATATTGATCTGGAGTCACTGGATGAAAATTGTTCAAATTTCTTTGCGTAGCTGGACTTTGCTTTCCTTATTGCAGCACGCATCTTATAGCTGACCGCTCTGTATTGATCCCTGTCTACATTTTTGTGTGCCCAGTTCTTTTCTTGCTGAGGTGTAATTCTTTGGACAACCAGGTAGGGATTAAGGAAGCATATTTCCTTGCAGAACTTGAGGTGGCGGTGGGCTCATCAAGGGAACCATAAGCTGCACTAAATATATTCCAATTACCGCATTTGAAGCACCCTCGAAGCATTTCAATGGTGTGTCGAGTTAAAAAAAAATGTATAATCCATTCAAAGTCTGTTACAAGTTAACAATAGAGTAAATTCATGTTCTTTCATAAGATTAAAAACTGCGATGAGGCTAAAAAGATAAGTTAGATTTATTAAGTGGCATTCACAAAGACTGATTAAAATCATAAAAGCATTAAAAACAGTTAAAATCTATTTGTCTTATCACTTTGGTGATTATGTCACCCCTTTTCCAGATATGTTGTGGATTATAAACAGTTAATGTGACTTTAGTAACTTGTTAATGTGACTTTAGTAATTTGTGTGAAGAACTCATTCCAGTAAAATATTCATTGAGGGCACACCCATCTTATCACTTTCGTGATTATTTCACCCCTTTTTCAGGGGCATAACAATAGCATCCATAGACCAGGACCTGGGAGATTTTGATGTTTTCTCAATGGATTTAAGCTTTTGTCTGTATTTTAGTAGGAGTAACACAGCTTGGTTGAACTTTCCCAGTGGAGCCCTGGGGAATACACAGTAAGCATCCAGAACTGAGATGTAGCAGTGATCCAATGTTCTGTTATCTCTGCTATAGCAAGTGACTTGTTGACTGTAGTTGGGGAGTGCGAAGGACAAGTTCATATGGTTGAAATCACCTAGAAAGATGACAGACGTGTCAAGGCTGGAGTTTTCAATAGAGGAGCTATGTTGCGAGAACCCAGCCACTGAGGATGCACAATAAGTGCATTCTTAGTGCCAGTCACAAGCCCGGATAAAAGGGGGGGGGGTTGCGTCAGGAGGGGTATCCAGCGTAAAATCTTTGCCATATCAAATATACGGATCATAAATCAGATTTCCATACGAGATCGATCGAGGCCCGTGTTACCAACGACAGCCACCGGTACTGTTGGCCAGCAGGGTGCCAGTGAAAACTATGCTACTGCTGGGCGAAGGAAGAGGAGAGGGGGAAGGCATGTTCACAGGCAGCAGGGGAGGAGAAAGGGTAGGAGTGTGGAGGTGAGAGTCAAAACTTTGAATGTTGGCACCATGAATGGCAGAAGGAGAGAGCTGGCTGATATGATGGAGAGAAGAAAGGTAGGTATACTGTGTGTGCAAGAGACCAGGTGGAAGGGGAGTAAGGCCAGGAGCATCGGAGGTGGGTTCAAACTGTTCTACCATGGTGCGAATGGGAGGAGAAATGGGGTAGGGGTAATCCTGAAGAAGAGTACACTCACCGGCCACTTTATTAGGCACACCTGTCCAACTGCTCGTTAACGCAAATTTTTAATCAGCCAATCACATGGCAGCAACTCACTGCATTTAGGCATGTAGACATGGTCAAGACGATCTGCTGCAGTTCAAACCGAGCATCAGAATGGGGAAGAAAGGTGATTTAAGTGACTTTGAACGTGGCATGGTTGTTGGTGCCAGACGGGCTGGTCTGAGTATTTCAGAAACTGCTGAACTACGGGATTTTCACGCACAACCATCTCTAGGGTTTACAGAGAATGGTCCGAAAAAGAGAAAATATCCAGTGAGCGGCAGTTCTGTGGGCGAAAATGCCTTGTTGATGCCAGAGGTCAGAGGAGAATGGCCAGACTGGTTCGAGCTGATAGAAAGGTAACAGTAACTCAAATAACCACTCATTACAACCGAGGTATACAGAAGAGCATCTCTGAACACACAACACGTCAAACCTTGAGGCAGATGGGCTACAGCAGCAGAAGACCACACCGGGTGCCACTCCTGTCAGCTAAGAACAGGAAACTGAGGCTACAATTCGCACAGGCTCACCAAAATTGGACAATAGAAGATTGGAAAAATGTTGCCTGGTCTGATGAGTCTCGATTTCTGCTGCGACATTCGGATTTTAGGGTCAGAATTTGGCGTCAACAACATGAAAGCATGGATCCATCCTGCCTTGTATCAACGGTTCAGGCTGCTGGTGGTGGTGGTGTAATGGTGTGGGGGATATTTTCTTGGCACACTTTGGGCCCCTTAGTACCAATTGAGCATCGTGTCAACGCCACAGCCTACCTGAGTATTGTTGCTGACCATGTCCATCCCTCTATGACCACAGTGTTCCCATCTTCTGATGGCTACTTCCAGCAGGATAACGCGCCATGTCATAAAGCTTGAATCATCTCAGACTGGTTTCTTGAACATGACAATGAGTTCAGTGTACTCAAATGGCCTCCACAGTCACCAGCTCTCAATCCAATAGAGCACCTTTGGGATGTGGTGGACCGGGAGATTCGCATCATGGATGTGCAGCCGACAAATCTGCAACAACTGCGTGATGCTATCATGTCATATGGACCAAACTCTCTGAGGAATGTTTCCAGTACCTTGTTGAATCTATGCCACGAAGGATTAAGGCAGTTCTGAAGGCAAAAGGGGGTCCAACCCGGTACTAGCAAGGTGTACCTAATAAAGTGGCCAGTGAGTGTATGTCAAGAGTATGCTGGAGGTGAAGAGAGTGTTGGATAGAGTGATGAGTATGAAGCTGAAAATTGAAGGTGTGATGATGAATGTTATCAGCGCATATGCCCCGCAAGTTGGGTGTGAGATGGAAGAGAAAGAATAATTCTGGAGTGAGTTGGGTGAAGTGGTGGAGTGTACCCGAGGAGGAGAGAGTGGTGATCAGAGCGGACTTATATGGACATGTTGGTGAAGGGAACAGAGGTGATGAAGAGGTTTACACTATTCCCCCAGTTCCCCCTCCCCCCAAACAGGCGCCCCAACCAACCGGAGGGGGTGCTAGTGCAGTGACAAGGACACATACCCTCATCTCACCCGCAGACACAGCCAATTGTGTCTGTAGGGGCGCCCAACCAAGCCGGAGGTAACATGGGGATTCGAACTGGCGATCCCCATGTTGCTAGGCAACAGAATAGACCGCTACGCTACCCGAATGCCAATGTCACCTTTTTTTGAAGGAAGAGACAAACTGGTTTCGAGAGGAGGTGCATTTCTCTGGGAACACATCGGGAACACTACTGGGAAGCCACAGAATGATATAAAAAAAACCTCAAAAAAATAAAATAAAATAAATAAAATAAAAACACGACCCCCCCCCCCCCAATTAAGCTACTTCTCTCCATAACTTGGTGTGTAGATTGCTACCTTCATCAAGAGGGTAACAACCGGTTGCTCAGCTGCTCATGAGTAGCTTATATTTTGGCAATCTACAATTTAAAAGTAGCTTCTCCAACAGTGATACAGACAGACAGACAGACAGACAGACAGACAGACAGACAGATAGAGAGAAGGAGTAAAACTCACACAGGCGTCTTGCTGGATGCACTGCAGGATGTGCTTTGCAGGCAGCAGGAAGTGGATGAGGTAGCGTAGGCCGTCCCCCCGGTAACAACTCTCCACGATGTTTAAAACCTGGCAGAGGAGGGTAGAGCCCGTGGCCTGGAAAGGAGGGTAGAGGGCAGACAGCGCACTCTGGAGGCAGAGGTTCAGAGACTCAGAGTCCTTGGACGCACACACACACACACACACACACACACACACACACACACACACACACACACACACAGAATAGAGCCATTAACTCCACTGACAGACTGATATGACATACTGTATGTGTGTATGTATACTGTGACTTGTTGCCGTTTGCTGACCGCTAGCTGTTAGCATGTCTACACCATCAAAGGCAGTCAAACAGAGAATGGGCTATAGGACATGTAGCTCCACACGGAAACCCGTCATGTGACATGTTCAACCAACTGCACACAAATTGAGATTGGGGACTGTACTATTAATATGCATACTGCAGGGGCTTGAACCCTCTCGCCTATATTAAGAAGCTGAATTGAATATTTTGGATTAGGCTTTAACGCTTTAATGCAAAGCGAGGCCCGTGGTGAGAGCAGTATTTAAGATCCTACACTTGTTCGACAAACAAGCAACACTGAAGTCACACTTTTTATCAACACACGGCGTTCAGGTGCACGAACAACAGCAGTCCGACAGTACACAGAAAGGAACCGGGGATCGGCTCGGTGGGTCTGCTTTAGAAAGCGCCGGTTGTGGGAGGGGGATGGGCCAGTAATCGGACTCCACAGGAGCAGCGCACCACCTCGTCTGGTAAAAATATCAGACGGCTGCCTGGTCCGTGTGTTTGGTTGTGTGTGTGTGTGTGTACATGCATTAGCCTACATGTATTTGTGTGCCATTTTTTGTAGGCTGATGTTCCCATCCCCCTCGACCCCCATATTATTGGCAGACTGAGTGACTGTGACTAAAATATTCCAAGCAAATTCTCTGCCAACCCAATGACAAATTATGCACACACACACACACACACACACACACACACACACACACACACACACACACACACACACACCACACTCCCTGTTGTGGGGGGCTATATTGACAGACAGAACATTTCTCCAAATGGAATATTTCTCAGCTTTGACTCCGGTCGTGCCAGGAGCCATTGAACAGCAAATGGTGAGGATTTAAAAAGCAGCGCTGGTCAGTAATAGTAGCGTGCTATCATATGACACCATGTCTTTGGTCCTCAACAGCAGCA
Organism: Lampris incognitus; assembly: GCF_029633865.1. NCBI lineage: Eukaryota > Metazoa > Chordata > Actinopteri > Lampriformes > Lampridae > Lampris > Lampris incognitus. The sequence continues at coordinate 66,174,862 of NC_079214.1, forward strand.
TCACCCACACCAGGATGGACTGGTAAACTGGGTGACTTGTCATCAGAAGAGCCAAGGACCTGCCCCCCTCCCCCCTCCCCACACACACACACACACACACACACACACACTTCAGTGGCCAATGTCAAGGCTTCAGTGATCAGCAAGATGTCCTCACACTGACAGGCTTCGGGTGTATGAACACAGAGTGAGAGAGAGAGAGAGAGAGAGAGAGAGAGAGAGAGAGAGAGAGAGAGAGAGAGAGAGAGAGAGAGAGAGAGAGAGAGAGAGAGAGAGAGAGAGAGAGAGAGAGAGAGGAGACTGAGAGAGAGAGTGAGAGAGAGAGAGAGAGAGAGAGAGAGAGTGAGAGAGAGAGAGAGAGAGAGAGAGAGAGAGAGAGTGAGAGTGAGAGAGAGAGAGAGAGTGAGAGAGAGAGAGAGGAGAGAGAGAGAGAGAGAGAGAGAGAGAGCGAGAGAGAGAGAGAGAGAGAGAGAGAGTGAGAGAGAGTGAGAGAGCGAGAGAGAGAGAGAGAGAGAGAGAGAGAGAGAGAGAGCGAGAGAGCGAGAGAGAGAGAAATTGAGCATCATTTATTCTATAAGTTTAAATATTGTCCCAAAAAATATTGCATACATTATAAAAGCCACTTGAACCATCGATCAATCACATTCCTCAATAACCAAATCTCCCCCCCCTTTCCCTCCCCAGTTGTACTTGGCCAATTACCCCACTCTTCCGAGCTGTCCTGGTCGCTGCTCCACCCCCTCTGCCGATCCGGGGAGGGCTGCAGACTACCACATGCCTCCTCCGACACATGTGGAGTCGCCAGCCGCTTCTTTTCACCTGACAGCGAGGAGTTTCACCAGGGGGACGTAGCATGTGGGAGGACCACGCTATTCCCCCCAGTTCCCCCTCCCCGAACAGGTGCCCTGACTGACCAGAGGAGGCGCTAGTGCAGTGACCGGGACACACATCCACATTCGGCTTCCCGCCTGCAGACACGGCCAATTCTATCTGTAGGGACGCCGGACCAAGCCGGGAGTAACACGGGGATTCGAACCGGCGATCCCTGTGTTGGTAGGCAACAGAATAGACCACTATGCCACCCAGACAACCAACCAAATCATATTTTAAATGCCGCTAAAATGTGTGGCACTTTGCGCCATGCATTAAGAACGTTGCAAATTATTCTACAAAACATGACAACAACCCACTAAATAAAAGTTAAACCACATCTGTTGAAACAATATCCAACCAAAACATCTTTAGGAAACATGCCTGATTATTACCGCGGTGTTTTCACTGGGTGAACGCAATCACAAATACGGTAAGAAACAACAGTCAGTCATTAGAAGAACTACCAATTATAGGCCTACAAAACGTATCTTTTTCCCATAACTGGACCACTTTGTTAGCGGCATTGCTCGTGGAAATCAAGAGGACGCTGGACCGTTTCAATAGGACGGCACGACCACCACGACCACCGGGGTTCCTTCATAACATGAGTTATGACAGGACAGTGCTACACTACATATATCCGGCTATCGCACGTTCGTGAATGTGCTACAGTGATGTTCCACTAAACAACACACGGCTCTCGACCAATCAGACTGCTTGGAATTAAAATGTGATTTTTCTCCAATGAGGGGGCAGAGGGTGCAGGATAGGCCCACACGCGGGGATTTGTGGGAAGGTGAATTACACTACAGCACTGATATTACTGTGAGGCTGCGAGCGCTGTCGGTCAAGGCATTGGGGAAAATAGTGATCATAAATGTAAAAAAAAAAGAGGGAAGAAGCCCAAAGTTGTGTATTATTATAAGTGGACTTGGCAACTCTGGTGAACAGGCCGGTGTGTTGTTGATCCAGTGTTGTTAACATGAGAAACGGATGCTCGTTTTTTTTTTATGAAGCAACATTTGACTAGGAAGACACAACGTTTCAGTGTAAATTACGTCAACATGTAATTTACATCGAAGGAAGTTGAATCAGTTCATCTGGACACAACGTTCCATCACTCATCTAAGTCAGAGGTCTTCAACATTTTTCAGGCCAAGGACCCCTTGGCTGATAGAGACACGGTGAAGGGACCCCCCATATTACACATCGTATAAAATTGTGTTGCTTATTAAACCGTGCCAACAATAATGTGTACGGTGGCCTAAAGTGCCATGTATAAAAGTACTTCGTAATGGTGTATACAATGCTAACCCATTAAAATAATAATTATTGACAGATTCATATGTTTACAGAACCTCTTTTTTTGTAATTCTTTTTGACACGTCCGTGGATTCAGCCAATTGTAACACAAAAGCCTCTGCCAACCCCAGTTTCTCTACTAGTCCCTCCCACCAGATGCCATGTGGTCAATACGGCGAGCAATGGTTGTGTCCGACAACGGAATGCTTTTCAGTTTTTTAATGTACTCATCGTTCCCAAACACTATTCTGCACATATCACTGGCTGCAGGCAATATTGAATCCTCTGCAGTTGCGTATGTCTTTTTGTTGTGAGCGATCCGAGGAGCGACTTGATAAGAGGCTTTCACAGCTAGCTCACCAACTTTAGCTGATTGTCTCATCAATGTCTGTTGGCCTTTGAGAGATTTGAGGCGGGCCTGAAAGTATTCCACTGGTTTTTCTTTCAAGTGAGTATGGGTTGTCTTCACGTGGCGCTGCAGCTGTGATGGCTTCACACTTTGGTTTGACAGCACGGCAGAGCAGATGACACTCGCTGGTAATTCAGCGCCCTCAGTCTCTTTAAAGGGAAATCCAAACTTGAGATAATTCTCTGAATATTTTCGGGTCTTCTCTCGTTTGTGCTTAGCAGCAGTTGTAGCGTGGCTGTTAGCAGGTGCGTTAGCCTCGTCCTCCGAACTTTCGCCAGTGGTTCGTGATGAAGTGCAGGGTCTGTCAGAGTTTCTTGGTCGAGAAGTTACAAAGTGATCCATTGCAGATCACATTAACGTTAAGAATGGCTGTAGGCTAATAATACGTACCCATTTCGTTAATATGGCACGCAATTATTTCCAGTCTTTTATCGGCGCCAAACATAGAGTGGTTTAGCATAGGATAGCTAGCTGGTGCGCAGCTTTCAGGGTGATCACATTATTGCACGAGGATTCATGGGTATCTTAAATGATGTAATTCTTTTAATGAATAGGACGATTTTCTTTGCTTATTGTAGGCTGCATCTATGTTAATGTGTATTTTCGGACATATTTTTGGAAGAAAAAAAAAAGTCTGGGATCAAATAATTTGGCGGACCCCCTGCAGTAACGCTGAGGACCCCCCTAGGGGTCGCGCACCCCTGGAAGATCTCTGATCTAAGTGAAACGTTTCTCTCAATAAACGTGTCCAGATGAACTGATTCAACTTTCTTTGATTTTCTTACATGGATTATTGAGCAAGCACAAAGACATGTAATTTAAACGTGTACATTAATAAAATAATGATAATAATAATAATGATTTAACCGACTAGTAATTCTGGTGCCAACTAGTGAAGGTAGCAACGTTTAATCGACTAGTCAACTAATCACGCACATCCCTAATGGTACCATTCATCTTCTACTAGCTAATCCATCTGGAGTGGTAGTAACCAATAGTACAAGCGGTGGCAGTGGTAGTAGTAGTATATTATTATCACTAACGGCAGTAGTAGAAATAGTAGTAGTAGTAGAAGTATTGCAGTTTTTGAGCTGTAGTAGAAAAACCAGTAGTATTAGCGATACCATTAATAGTGGTGGTACTGGTAGTAGTTGTAGCAGCAGTAGCTATTGTAGTCATAACAGCAGCAGCAGTAGTAGTAGTATTAATAGTAGTAGCAACAAAGGTGTTAGTAGAGGAAGTAGTTTTAGCAGTAATAATAGAAGTAAAACGATGTAAGGGGATGTAACGTTTGTCTTTCAGTTTTCAATGAGTTGTTCTTCAAGGTCCTTTGAAATGTCGCATATACGTCTCATGTACCTGCTTTAAGGGCGGAGGAAGTGGGAGGGGGGAGGGGCCTCAAAGCCGGTCCCATGGGAAAGACCAGCCACCCACAGCGCCTGCTGAATAATGTATTACTCTAATACCCAGGGAGCATTAAAGTGGACTGCAGTATCAATCACAGCTCATCTATCTTCTCACAAACATCTGTCACAGGAAAAAATACAGTCCATAGTCATTTTTTAGGAATTTCGCTAGAAAGACATACGAGTATAGCAATATAAAAAACATTTTAAATATCCAAAAGAGGAGGTCAAAGGTCATAGCCACAGCAGTAACAGATTATTGTTTGTCCTGGAAATGACAGGACAGATGTAGGTTTGTGTTGGCTGACATGCAAGACTTGAGTCTACACCACGTTCACTGTCTGACATTATCTACCCTGGTTATGTTCTTTAGGAAAATGCATAATAATAATAAGACAGATTGGCAGAGCAAAACCCACAATGCCATCATCCTGTGTTACCACGGCGATAAGGTAAACAGTATGATTATAGAGTGATTAGCGATGAATTCTAATGATGTCAATGTTTGGAGTAATCTTTATTATTCCAGACATTTCTGACCAACCATCACCATATAGTCCTCTGCTAACCATTCTGATTAGAAACAGGTGGGAGATGCTGAGGAGAGATTCAGTCTGGTTTACTGTGCCAGATGGCCTTTTGGCTGGAGCCCATTAGATTTAAAATCTCAACAATCTGTCCCTTGGGGGGCATGATTTTCCCCTCCTGACGCCGTAGGTCTCCTTAGACACAACCACAGAAGCTGGAAGGAGACACCCAGAGGAGGTCCCACCCACACAAATCAGCAGCCACACAGGAATAATGGCTGGCGTTTACTAAATAGAAATCATGACCTTTTCTGGTTAATCAATCAGCCATTACTACGTACCAGGATGATAGTCGTGTGGCCGGATGGTAGTTGTAGGGTAGAGTTTACTTTTTTACTCTCTTATAATTTTATAGGCAGTACTATTATCTATTTGCATAGCCTTCATACTTATCTTTGCAAATACAAAGCATTGTATCAGTGTAATAAATCAGGCTGCTATTAGTAACAATTACATTTTGTAAAGACCCGGTGTTAACTGATTTTCCTTTCGCTTTTTCAGTTCATGTTCTAGTAAGGCTATTACTAAACATTAGTACATTTAATTCTACAACAATGTGCTAACTCACAGGTGACGCGTGTCGGTAAACCAGAAAGTGAGATTTTTACGTAGGCACAATCCTACTTGGCAAACAAATGCGATTGTGGACTCTGGGGACGTAGCCTTGCGTGTGACTAAACAGAAGAGACACGTGTGTGGTGAGGTGCTGTCAGAGATAAGAGGGATGAGGGCTGATGCCGTCGTGTCAGGACACATCCAGCTATTCCAGGGATGTTCAGGTGAGGACGAGCTAGCCCGAACAAACACAGCGTGGCTGGGAAGTCTCAAAGTCAGGCACGAAAAAAGGCCAGCCATTCAAGGAGAAACCAAAGACCCCGACTGCAAGGGCCAACAGCTCCGAGCCCTTGGTGTGTGTGTGTGTGTGTGTGTGTGTGTGTGTGCATGTGGAGGGCTTGAACAGTGACGATGGAGGCTGAGGGATGTTCACACAGACCCTGCAGTTTTGGTGCTGCAGAAGAGGGAAGATAGATGTGTAACTTGTGTGTCTTGGATGCTGATGGGACCGCCTGTAAACACAAACACAATTCACAGGACTGCCAAGATCACACACACGCTGCTTTTACTGGGTGTCCCCGAGTGCTGAGACCGGGGGCGTAGAGCGATGGCTTTACCCTCATTCGCGTCTGCGAGACAGATTTGACTTGTCAGCTTCTCGTGGGAGAAGGCTGACAGGGCTGTCAGACTCCCCGCGCACTCAAGGCTGCATGTAACAGCGTTACACAAGAATTACTGTTCACGCAGCTCAGAAAGCCGGGCCCAGCTGGGAATGACAAGACACACACAAGAAACGTGCTCCATTGTGGAAAACAAACCCCTGGATGGGGACGGATTTACTCTGATCTCAGCTGACCTGAAATGAAACCTTACTTTATAAAGCAAGAAAGAAAGAAAATCAAGGTACGGCTGTCTTCTGCCGTGCAAGGAAACACCAGAAGAAAAGAACAGTGTTCAGAGCTGGCCATCTGAGGTGAAGCAACTTCTCTGCCTGGCACCGTCCTTAAATATCTTGAAGTCCCCTCCTGCGGTTGCATCTCATAATGACTCTACCAGTCTCGGAGACAGCTTCTCCACATGAAAGGACACTGCTCACCACAGTCAGCCTGCTCCGAGCAACGTGCCGATTGGAATGCCAGATAAGGTCGGAAACGAGCTTTCTCACAGTGAAATCGGGGTGGGGGGGCCCACGGTGATTGGTGAGGTGTACTTACTTAGGTGTGAACATGAGCGCGGTTTCGAGTCATCTGCAAATTCAATTCTGCCCATTCTTCACACAGCTACTCCCTCAGCCATGTTTACTGCTCACAGCTAACGGTGAACAGGGCTGGCGAACAAATAACATCTGGTTATTTTTTCACTTCTTATACATTGTGCACTGCCTTGGTATTTATGCAGTCTCTCTGAAACAGGGCTGTGTATTGGCAGGAATCTGGCGATACGATACGTATCACGATACAGGGGTTACGATTCAATATTTCGCGATATATTGTGATTTCATAGGCCTGTGTTCTTTGTGCTTATGCTACTTCCTGTCTCAGTTTACACTGTTGCGTTGGAGTGGATGAGTCAAATGGCTGAAGACAGATTACAACACTGTTATCTAGCCGTCATGGGGTTACACACAACACAACATGTTTGTCACGAACCTTTACATGTAAACAATTAGAAACCAATATAGTGGTTTTGAGAATCAATACAGAATCACAAAAGATAATATCGCAATACTTGAGTGTATGGATATTTTCTTACACCCCTATGTAAAATAATCATTTATTTGCAATCAGAAGCATAAATACAATAAGATATGCAAACTCGGAAGTAAAACATCGATGAAATGCATACTGGCTAAATGGCATAAAAATGTCTCCATACAAAACAGGCTGCAAATAAGTTTTCTGACAGTTGCTCTTAAATGTGATTATGCAGTTTTGAAGGCACTTCCTGAGTAAAGAATTTACAACGTGGTGAATTATATCTTGGGCCAATGGTCTTCTAGGCAAACAACAACACGATTTTCAACATTATTTCTCCCTCTGTATATACACTCACTGGCCACTGGCCACTTTATTAGGTACACCTTGCTAGTACCGGGTTGGACCCCCTTTTGCCTTCAGAACTGCCTTAATCCTTCGTGGCATAGATTCAACAAGGTACTGGAAACATTCCTCAGAGAGTTTGGTCCATATTGACATGATAGCATCACGCAGTTGCTGCAGAGTTGTCGGCTGCACATCCATGATGCGAATCTCCCGGTCCACCACATCCCAAAGGTGCTCTATTGGATTGAGATCTGGTGACTGTGGAGGCCATTTGAGTACAGTGAACTCATTGTCATGTTCAAGAAACCAGTCTGAGATGATTCGAGCTTTATGACATGGCGCGTTATCCTGCTGGAAGTAGCCATCAGAAGATGGGAACACTGTGGTCATAAAGGGATGGACATGGTCAGCAACAATACTCAGGTAGGCTGTGGCGTTGACACGATGCTCAATTGGTACTAAGGGGCCCAAAGTGTGCCAAGAAAATATCCCCCACACCATTACACCACCACCACCACCAGCCTGAACCGTTGATACAAGGCAGGATGGATCCATGCTTTCATGTTGTTGACGCCAAATTCTGACCCTACCATCCGAATGTCGCAGCAGAAATCGAGACTCATCAGACCAGGCAACGTTTTTCCAATCTTCTATTGTCCAATTTTGGTGAGCCTGTGCGAATTGTAGCCTCACTTTCCTGTTCTTAGCTGACAGGAGTGGCACCCGGTGTGGTCTTCTGCTGCTGTAGCCCATCTGCCTCAAGGTTCGACGTGTTGTGCGTTCAGAGATGCTCTTCTGCATACCTCGGTTGTAATGACTGGTTATCTGAGTTACTGTTGCCTTTCTATCAGCTCGAACCAGTCTGGCCATTCTCCTCTGACCTCTGGCATCAACAAGGCATTTTCGCCCACAGAACTGCCGCTCACTGGATATTTTCTCTTTTTCGGACCATTCTCTGTAAACCCTAGAGATGGTTGTGCATGTAAATCCCAGTAGATCAGCAGTTTCTGAAATACTCAGGCCAGCCCGTCTGGCACCAACAACCATGCTACGTTCAAAGTCACTTAAATCACCTTTCTTCCCCATTCTGATGCTCGGTTTGAACTGCAGCAGATCGTCTTGACCATGTCTACATGCCTAAATGCATTGAGTTGCTGCCATGTGATTGGCTGATTAGAAATTTGCGTTAACGAGCAGTTGGACAGGTGTGCCTAATAAAGTGGCCGGTGAGTGTATGTTTTAGGGAAACACTCCACTAGCAGTCATAATACTGAGCAGTCCCCTGTGTGTCTCTGAAACGCAACTGAGATTGTACCAGCGATCGATGTACTTGGCACACAGTTCTTGACTGTGAAAACTTACTTCCTGGCTTATTCAAATAACAATGCTGTAATCACATTTACATAATATAGCCCATGTGTAAGTGTCCGTGAGTTTAACGAGACAGACGACTGGCCCTGCAATGCAAGATTAATACTCTTCAAACTCTCTTGAACTCATGTGACGAGGGGTCGTAAGACTAGTGCAGGTGGCCCGGTGATCAGGAAACTCAAATTGGATGCATAAGACGCAGATTTAGATCACTGCAATAACCGAAATGTTGTCTAATTTCATACCGCCAACAAAATCATTGTGAATATAGTATCTTAGATATTCAAAATATCGCCCAGCCCTCGCCATGAACCGCTTATTCTTCTATAGTATTCTTCTACATCCACACTGAGATCCACTTAAGACAGAAAAAGAAAGCAAGTGTCTTCTAAACCCTCTCATGTGAATTCATGATTTTTTTGGAAACACATATGCAAGGCATAAATGAGGGCTCAAGGCATTCGGGTAGCGTAGCAGTCTATTCCGTTGTCTACCAACACGGGGATCGCCGGTTCGAATCTCCGGGTTACCTCCGGCTTGGCTGGGCGTCCCTGCAGACACAATTGTCCGTGTCTGCAGGTGGGGAGCCGGATATGGGTGTGTGTCCTGGTTGCTGCACTAGCGCCTCCTTTGTTCGTTCGGGGCGCCTGTTTTGGGGGGGGGACTAGCGTGATCCCCCCCACGTGCTACGTCCCCCTGGCGAAACCCCTCACTATCAGGTGAAAAGAAGCGGCTGGCGACTCCACATGTATCGGAGGAAGCATGTGGTAGTCTGCAGCCCTCCCCAGGTCGGCAGAGGGGTTGGAGCAGCGACTGGGCGGCTTGGAAGAGTGCGGTAATTGGCTGGACACAATTGGGGAGAAAAAGCCAAAACTAAATAAAACAAATGAATGGATGAATGAATGAATGAAGGCTCGACTAAACCATCAATGTTAAATGTAGGGAAGTTTTTTGTCACAGCTGACTGTGATCATTGGATAAATGAGGGGGAAGATGCTGAATTAGCCACTTAGTGTTACTCCTTTCCTCCGGTTTCTAACCTTATGGCTGTATGAATCTCAGCCGTGTTGGCATTGGTATTGAGGCCCTTTGCAATGTGGAAAGTGTGGACATTCATATTGCAATGATTAAAATATAATATATTGTGCAGCCCCACATGCCAATAAGCAAAAGACAAGATAGCAGTTGGTGTATACCCAACTGGTGCTGAGGGCTGTAGATTGATAGACACAGTCCTGAGCGCTTCCTCTCTACTCATCACAGTAAGTGGGTCAGACAGTTTGATTACATCAGTGCAATGGAGAAGTCTGGGATTACTTCTGAGGAGGTTGGTGCTTTCTGCTGGAAGCTTCGGGTTCCACGTTTAGGCTGCGGTGGAAAGAGACATGGTAGGAGCTGCCATGTCTGCCATGCCACCTAACACTACAAGCCAGGGGAATTCATGGCTCATTCTTTGTTGTTAACACTAGAACGACCGGGATTTCACTCCTACCTATAAGGACCATGGGCCGTCAAAATGACAGCCGGTTTTTAAACTCTATATTCTGTCAGGAAACGACCGACATCAAATTAACATTTTAACAACTATAATACTATTTTTAAACAATTTAAACTTCAGAGAGACATGGTCGAACTTAAATAGCAAAACTGAATATTACCTGAAAAACAAAATGGAAAACACATATTGCTAACCTAACATACGTAATAAGGCCTATAAAACGTGAAATGTAAAAAAATAACTGAAAATAAATATTGAAACAACGACCGGAACTTAAAAGCTACCAGAACGATATAAACTCTATATTCTGTCAAGATAAATACCCAACTGAGATATTAATGCATTACATATGTTAGCATGTCTGTTATGAAACTGACACCAAAATTAACATTTTAACAACTTTTAATACTATTTTTCAAACAATTAAAAAATGGCCGCTGTCCAACGCCTGTAAATACTACAACGCGTCGGTGGTAGTCATGGCACGTCTGTAACGGTGTCTGTTCCCAGACATATTGGCAATAATCAAAAATCAAGTTTAGACTATTTCTCTGCCCTGGAGAATGCTAGTATGTTTCCAGGACAGAGCAATGAACTTCACGAAGGAACTGACACGACCAACACACACCATAAATAGTGACATGACGCACATGATCACGCACAAATTACATGTGGTCTTTTTGATGGCTCATGGTCGTTGTAGGTAGATCTTATCATAACTTTTTTGTGCAATTGATCTAAAACTAATTTTAATGCAAATATATGCAATTTTAGGAGCATTCAGGGAGCGGCAGGTCTGTATCTTTATTTCCCACAAAATTATTAAACTTTGAAAATCCAAAACTGTCAAAATTATGGCCTTGACCATTCTAGTGTTAACATCCAGGTCTTTGCAGTGTTGCCTGGGTCTACCCTCTTCTGGTTTACAGGACTCATCATCATGGACATGGCACTTGTCCTTTAAACAGCAGGTCTTTAGAAAACAAAGGGGGGGGGGAGAATGTTCCTCTTACTGATCTGTGGGGTGTAAGGCAAGGACATCTGCCACCACCAGTCTGCTTGATAAAATCTCACCATTCTATTCCACAAAGTATCAAATGTTACTCTGACCACAACACTGAAAAAGACGGGCCCCTGGTAACCCACAGTCCTCACAACTACACATTACAACTGTTTACACCATACACATTACAACTGATTATCTGCAGGAACAGGACCGTAGCTGGTTCTACAATTTCCTCACTGCATAAGACCTCCAGACCTGTTATTTAGGTGTGTGTGTTTGTGTGTGTGTGTGTGTGTGTGTGTGTGTGTGTGTGTGTGTGTGTGAAAGCTATCATTAGTGTTTCACACTGCGAATACGAGTTCAATACTTCGAGGGTCCATCCCAGCCATTTGGTTACGAATATGAGCTTTGATTTAGTTAGTTCATCTGTTTTTTTATTGACAAACACTTTGTCTCACAGTTTTCATCAGGAAATTAGTGTGCTGGCATACTATGTTGATTAAAAACAAGTTCAATCATGTCTGCCGGCTGTCTGAATCCCAGATAGAACCAAAGGTGAAGGTTGATATAGCTAATGCCTCATTTAAATTAAGGATAATGAGATCATGGTTTACCATAGCAAAATAAACGCTGACATGAACACATACACAGACAGGAAGGGGGAGAGTAGACTTATAATATATCCCTGATGGCATAACTAGATTTTGTTTTTTTTTTGTGGATTTTTTCCCCCTTTTTCTCCCTTATTGTATCCGGCCAAGCCTTCCCAGTCGCTGCTCCACCCCCCTCTGCCGATCCGGGGAGGGCTACAGACTACCAAATGTCTCCTCTGATACACCAGCCGCTTCTTTTCACCTGACAGTGAGGTGTTTTGCCAGAGGGACGTAGCGCGTGGGAGGATCACGCTATTCCCCCCAGTTCCCCCTCCCCCCCGAACAGGCGCCCCCACCGACCAGAGGAGGGGCTAGTGCAGCAACCTGGACACATACCCACATCCGGCTTCCCACCCACAGACATGGCCAATTGTGTCTGTAGGGACCCCCGACCAAGCCGGAGGCAACACAGGGTTTCAAACTGGGATCACCGTGTCAGTAGGCAATGGAATAGACTGGACGCCCCGGCATAACTTGATTTAAACCAATATGGTTTATGAGCAGCATGGCCTGATGTACTCACATGTAGTTATGGCCATGCACACATTCAACACACTCCTGACCACACCACAGCAGATAGTTATGTCAATGCAGACATGTTGATTTTAATAGTGATATCTGACTGCAAAGATTCAGTGGACTGTGTTAAACTGTGTTTAATGTCCAGCTTGAATTAATCTCGTTTGCTTGGATGGTTTCATTAATTACTGAAACATTTTGGTTGGTATCAAACCCTTTTGCACACATCAACATTACCTCCGTACATTTAGGTCTACTGCTGTTACACACTCCATAACCTCCTTTGGCCAGACCTCTGTCTCGTCAAGCTCACAGAGGTCTGGAGAAATTCAAGCACAAATGGTGTTTGGTAAGGAGCAGAGTCACCGTGTGCTGCTGTCATACTTCATACCAATGAAATGACACTAGGGAGAGTTGAGGGTGCAGCCTGGTGCTGGTGCTCACTTGTGTAATGTCCTGCAAACAATAACATTTTTGTTCAACGCTAGCAATATTGTGGCTCTGATGAGATGATGCGAAATCCTTTTGCCGCAGTTAAAGTGGATTTTTCCATTTCACCAAGAAAAACAATCTGTTTCAAGGTAGGGTTGTGAGTCATCCATTATTATTAGCAAAGCTAAGACAAAGAGGGAAACTTGTTTCAACCCAGACAGCAAAACAAACCAGATGTGTCGTTTCCAGAGGCTGGCATTTTCAAACTCCTAGCCAAGTGAATGGTGGCCTCAGGATTTCTGAGGTCTGGTTATCCCAGTTTTTTCTTCCAACGAGATTTTCTCCACACTTTCTGTCAGCTTAACAAGATGAAGGTCTGGCTACGCGAGCTTATACCATCCATGAAGGAGGCTCTGTGTATAGGAGCTGAATTCAAAGCAAACGAAAACCTTTATTAGCAAGACACTGCAACCAATACAAAGACACACAAATACACACAGATATAAAGACCTAGGCTCCAGCACGTCTCTTTTCTTGAGGCCACTGTTTTCATTTCGTCATTCAAGTAAAATACCAAGCTGCAATGACTCCTCGGGCCGCTAGAAATGTCTCAGTGCCCCCTTATCTCCACAGAATGTCAATTCAAAATCTCCAAAAGGAACCTGAGGAAGCGTGTGATATTTACAACTGTAGCTTTAAAATTTGAAGAATTATAGAATCACTATCATGTAGGTTTTCAAGTTATCCGGAACCATGATAATTTCAAATAAAATTTAAGATATGCACAATCTCCATAATGACTCACATCTTAGATCTATTTCCTGTTCATGTTCTTGTATGAATCATTCTATTTGTACAAACAGATTCAGTAGTATTAAATATCAAATGATCAAAAAAGGCAACTGAATTCACACAACCATTAGAATTGTGTATCACCAGGGGCGTCCGAGTAGTCTAGCAGTTTATTCCGTTGCCTAACGACACGGGGATCGCTGACTCGAATCCCCGCGTTACCTCCGGCTTGGTTGGGCGTCCCTGCAGACACAATTGGCCGTGTCTGCAGGTGGGAAGCTGGATGTGGGTATGTGTCCTGGTCGCTGCACTAGCACCTCCTCTGGTAGGTGGGGGCACCTGTTTGGGGGGGAAGGAGAACTGGGAGGAATAGCGTGATCCTCCCACGTGCTACGTCCCCCTGGTGAAACTCCTCATTGTCAGGTGAAAAAAAGCGGCTGGCAACTCCACATGTATCTGAGGAGACATGGGGGTAGTCTGTAGCCCTCCCCGGATCGGCAGAGGGGGTGGAACAGCGACCAGGACAGCTCAGAAGAGTGGGGTAATTGGCCGGATACAAATGGGGAGAAAAAAAAGGGGGAGGAATCCCGCCCCCAAAAAAAAGAATTGTGTATCACCATCAAGTGGTCCACGATTAACATATGAAGAGGCTGAACTTCATGGATAACGGCAAAGCTAATTATGGAACCTATGCAAGAACGGCAGTTTCAAGAAAGCTGTTCTCCTGAGAGGTGATTACAAGAATCATGTTAAAAGGAGTATTGCTATCACATAATTATAATAGCTAGATTCACTGAGATCAATTACTGTTGCATGTTTTCTTAGATAGAAAGGGTACCAGTTACACTGAGCTATAAATGGGTAGTAGAGCACATCATCTTACTATTGATGTTCATACCATTGAGACATTAGTATTCTAACCAAGCAGCAAATCTATCACCTTATTTTATGTTAGTCTTTCACGTTCTTTCTTTGAGAGGCACTACTGGAGGGACTAGTGAAAAGAATAAAGGATGACCTTTTCCGGCTAAATACTGAACACAGAAACATGAAGATAAGGTTCTCCTGCATTGTTGAAGGTCAACAGAAGAGGGGTGCGGGGAGTTCAACCAAGGTCAATGAAGCCCTTATCTGAGTGAAAAGTGCAAGGACCACGTTTCTCAAAAGACTATGGAGCTCTCATTAGACACTCCGGCATAAAGTCCAATCACCCAATACAGTCTCCACCAGATGATCTCACTTCACCAAATAAAGAAATCACAGAGTATATCGCTCTCCCACATAACCGTATGCTCAATTGTTACAAAGTAATTCTCTAAGTAAGGGCGTCCGGGTAGCGTTGTGGTCTATTCCGTGGCCTACCAACATGGGGATCGCTGGTTCAAATCCCTGTGTTACCTCCGGCTTGGTCGGGTGTCCCTACAGACACAACTGGCCGTGTCTGTGGGTGGGAAGTCGGATTTAGGTATGTGTCCTGGTCACTGCACTAGCGCCTCCTCTGGTCCATCGGGGTGCCTGTTCGGGGGGGTACGACTGGGGGAAATAGAGTGATCCTCCCACGCGCTACATCACTCCTCACTGTCAGGTGAAAAGAAGCAGCTGGTGACTCCACATGCATTGGAGGAGGCATGTGGTAGTCTGCAGCGGCTTGGCAGAGGGGGTGGAGCAGCAATCGGAACAGCTCGGAAGACTGGGGTAATTGGCCAAGTACAATTGGGGAGAAAAAGGGGGGAGGGGGAAAAATCTAAGTAAATAGCCCATTGCTAAATAATTCACAAGTGTCTTCACTGACGATGTCAAAAAACATCAACCGAAGGTAAATGGCTTTTTTGTTTGACATGATCCATTATAATGTAAAATCAGTATGGTTCTTCAGGAATACGCATAATGATGTAATGAGTCACAAGTTTAACGAAGGTCTCAGTGTGTGCCATATGCGTTTTGGAGAGCATCAAAGCAAATAAGGGAAATTGGGATGCTTTCGACCATAAAAATACATAAATAAATCTGTCACTATCCATCCATCCAATTAGCCATAACAATCAAATACATCATTGTTAAGTGCATAAAATGAACAATGATTATTAAGATTTAACTTTGGTTGCCTTCTGAATCCAGCAGAACTTTGAAGACTCCAGGTGAAGGGGTAAAGATCCTTCACCATCACAGCCTTTCACAAAACACATGCCTATCTCAGAACCATATCTCAGAACAGACGCAACAACAAAAATGCTGCACTCAGACAGATAAAAGATTCAAGTTACTTTTCTAAACCCAACACATACAAGGTGTTTTTATATAAATGACCTGTGACTCTACCTGAACTGGAATCACACCATTTTACACAATGTTGCCTTCAAGCACGGATCAAGAGTTCTGCCATCTCATATTACCCTTGGAAAACAGGCCCAGTATAACACTGAAGTATCACATCTTCAATTCCTGTAGTTAACGTTAGCCCACTGCATATAGCTGACCTATGATGCAAAAGGAATAAAAATCCCTTATTAAATATGCGCTCAGGCTGGGATGTAAGTAAAGTACCATGAAACAGTTTACTATCCACTGAATTACTAGTTAAGGTTACTTACTATACTAGCCTTTTCAAAGTTTATCTTATAATGAGTTATATTTCTACACAATAAGGTTACATATCAAAATTTTACTGGCATTAATTTCGAGATTAAAACACATAATTCATTTAGAAGCATTTGTTTACGTTAAAAGGAGTTAAGTACTTGTTTTACGGTGCACTTAGAATCAGTTCTTACAACGAGTTAACACCATCTTGGCTTGAAATAACCTGGAACCTGGTTGGCTCTTGAATATAACTATCTGAGTGGTTTTGCGGCTCCCTACCCATGAGCCTACTGATGTGTCAGTTCACATGATATTATGAAGAAAAAGGCAGGCACTGTTGGAGCTGCTGGCTTCAGGAAAATGCCAGTCACTGAAGGCGGGTGTAATTTGGTGATGGACAGTGGTGGGCCCTCTCTGTGGGCCCTGTCTAAATCAAAATCATAATTTGTTTGTCATAGTTAAATTGAGTATGCAAAGTATGCAGAAGTAGTTAGATGCTGAAAAACATATGGAATAATAATAATAATAATAAAGAATAGAATAACAATAGTGTGAATGCTGAATCAGATAGCCAGGACATACAAATTGTTGCTTTGTAATTAGCACTGTTTTTATGTACTTGTTCCAAAAATTCCTTGTCCATATACCTAATTGTATGTCGGCCCTGTGATGGCCTGGCAGCCTGTCCAGGGTGTCTCCCTGCCTGCCACCCAATGACTGCTGGGATAGGCTCCAGCATCCCCGCGACCCTGAGAGCAGGATAAGCGGTTTGGATAATGGATAGTTAGATTAAAGTGTGCCTGAAATGTGTTTGAATTCAATTACGTGTTTTCTCGTTTCGACATGACCGAAACGCATCACATCTCCGTGGAGCAGCACTAGTGGTACTGCTATCCTTTCCTGGAAGCCCGAAGCTGCCAACTGGTTACAACTTTGAGTGACCGTATCATCAGCCAATCACATTTTGATGTGTAGTGACAGAATGCCCCAGGGTCCTGCAATGTATTGGTGCTAGACCCGGTGTCGACTTTGAGCTTGAGCCTTTGGCGGGTTATGAGCAAACTAAGCCCAATGGCCGCTGCGTTCACAGCTACTGACGATCTTGTTGCCGATCTACGTGTTTTTTGCAAATCTGGTAAGATTGTCTGCATTTTATTTTTTTAAAACGTTCTCCCAAACAGACTTAATTACTGGAGGAATTTTGTGAGAGAAGGCTGCCACGAGTCTCTCAAGTGAGGTGGAACCTCAACTCCAGGTTGCTGTGCATATTTTTCTTATTGAATTGAAGGCGGTGCACTGATAACATTGTGGCTATACTTTATTGAACTTGTAGACATTACGCAACTGACTGGTGAACATTATATCAACTGTGGAAACTTGTTTGTTATCTCCGCAAAGCAGTATGCCTTTGGTCACGTGTGCGTCTGCCTGCGGCTCATCTCGCACACTACTGGACCTTCCAGCCATCCATTATCCAAACCGCTTATCCTGCTCTCAGGGATGCTGGAGCCTATCCCAGCAGTCATTGGGCGGCAGGCGGGGAGACATCCTGGACAGGCCGCCAGTCCATCACAGCCCCCCCCCCCACACACACACACACACACACAAACACACCTGACCTACATGTCTTTGGCCTGTGGGAGGAAACCAGAGCCCCCGGAGGAAACCCACGGAGACACGGGGAGAACATGCAAACTCCACACAGAGGACGACCCGGGACAACCTCCAAGGTTGGATTACCCCGGGACTCGAACCCAGGACCTTCTTGCTGTGAGGCAACTGCATCAACCACTGCGCCATCTATCAGCCTAAAATTTGTTGTGCATAGCTATGATTGTATGATAAAGAACCTCTTGTGGTCGTGGTGATAAAAAACCTCCAGAAAATGTTTGTTCTCGCTATCACCGTTCCCTCTCTTCATTCTCTAGCTGGCTCGACAACGCAGCTCTGTCACTGCATAAATGCACAAAGTTGATTTAGATCGGACAGTGACAGTGCCCATCATGTATTCGGGGTATGAATGTTGAGAGTAAACAAGATGTCGATCGTATTTCACAAATCAGCAAATAATTCCCTGCTGATCTCAGCACAGGAGAACTGGAGGAACACTGGATGAAATAAAACTGACATCATGAGGGGGATTAGACCAGCAAGTGCCAGACTCCAATGTTAAAACTCTGCTATGAAAACACAATTTCACAACTAGGATTAATTACAGTCCTGTGATGGCCTGGCAGCCTGTCCAGGGTGTCTCCCCGCCTGCCGCCCAATGACTGCTGGGATAGGCTCCAGCATCCCCGCGACCCTGAGAGCAGGATAAGCGGTTTGGATAATAGATGGATGGATGGAATTAATTACAGTCATCGTCTTACTGTTGTTTTATTGCTTTTCAATTAAAGTAATTCGCCTACATTCATTTTACATCGTGAAAACCGCAATGGTTAAACTCATCTAAAGCCTTTTAATAAGGGCCCCTTCTCCAGGTAGGAGAAAATGGGTGGTTTGTCGACAAGTCTGAGCACCGGAGAAGAGGTGATACGCCGGGCGGAGATCTGCACTCTACTGAGTGCACTCTTCTAGTTGTTTTTGTGCCATGTGGTGTGTGTGTACATAAACTGGTTGCTGAATGACATAAAGGAAGATGTGATGGTGATGCTGCAATAGCTGCTATAGTGCACAGTGATGTGTCCTGTGGTTGTTGAAGATCAGCTGTCTTGTTGGTGTAGATCCAGTAGCGCATATAATATGTGATTGTGTATTTTGTATGTGGAAGTGTTGGCTGTTATCGGCACCCATATGAGAAATTTGTGTGTGTGTGTGTGCATGGGTACAGCCACCATCTCAGAAGCCCGGAGGCCTTCCATGTGAGATGTCTCCAGATGATCCTCGGCATTACTTGGGAGGACAGAGTGCCACACACAGAGGTGTTGGAGCGGGCAGGCAGCTGCAGCATGGAGTCTACCCTAAACCACCATCAACTCAGGTGACCCAGCCAACGACTCCCATGTAAAGTCCTCTACGGCCAACTACACCTTGGTCAACGCACTGCTGGTGGGCAGAAGAAGCGATTCAAAGACCAAATGAAGACCACACTGAAAAGATGCCGGATCAACCCCTCTTCTTTGGAGGAACTTGCCTCCTGCCGCACCATCTGGCGCTGTCACGTCTCACAGGGAGTGAAATATATGGAAAACCAGAGCACACAACACTGTGTAGCAAAGCATGCAAACAGGCATGCTTGCAAAGCTACCCCTGCCCCCCCCCCCAGCACAACTTTTACATGCCCGGTCTGCAACCGCAACTGTGCATCCAGGATCAGTCCATTCAGCCACCAAAGGACTCACAAATAGGAGAAGATGGTCATCATCGGATACGATGGACAACCAGCAAGCAAGTAAGCAAGGGGGGGCACTTACAGAAGGCTGAAACCCCACGGTACACTACTGGTGATGGATACATACATTCACACACACACACACACACACAAAATGGCAAATTGAAATGCACATTATGATGTAGATAATGCAAGACAGGTGGAGAAAGTGGAGAAAATATTTGGACATGCTTGCTTGAGAACTGTTACTGCCAGAAGCAGGTGGTTAAACTCAAGAAGAAATGACTGATTATCTATAGAATCTATCTATAGCTGGACAATAAGCGAAATCGCATTAATTCAAACCACATATAAATATTTTAATCAAATCATTGCCTGAAAATACATCTCAGCAGTTGCAGTATTGGTTTTCATGTAAACATACTCCCTGAGACTAGTACGCCCTGAGTGTCAGCCTTTTCAATCCAATTCCCCTACAAGGGTAAACTAAAGTTTATCTTCTCTTATCTGATCCAGCCTTCGAAATGTTGCCCCAAGAACACATCACTTCCATTAAACCTCAACTTTTAATAAACGTCCCAACACAAACCACCCAACAGTCCAGTCCTGCTACACCAACACACACACATGTGGCTGGGCTCAGTCTGAGAGAGAGCGAGAGAGAGACAGACAGACAGACAGACAGACAGACAGACAGACAGACAGACAGACAGACAGACAGACAGACAGACAGA
The DNA here is from genome assembly GCF_029633865.1 of Lampris incognitus. NCBI lineage: Eukaryota > Metazoa > Chordata > Actinopteri > Lampriformes > Lampridae > Lampris > Lampris incognitus. The sequence continues at coordinate 66,194,955 of NC_079214.1, forward strand.
CAGACAAACGGTGTTAGGTTTACTCACCATGCTACAGTTTGTCCTCAGTGATTATGTTAACCAAATCCAAACCAACCACTCTCCCCCCCTTCTCTAACTCGATCCTTCTCTCGAGTCGCTCCTCTCTCTATACTTGTGTTACTCTCTCTCTGAATCTTTGTTGTTTTTGCTTTTTCTCCTGTCCCGTCATGCTGCAGGTTCACTACTATCATTCTGACTGACTGCTGCAGCTTTCACATGCTAGACCCCGCCCACCTGACCGCCCACAGCCTCTGCTCACCCTTATCTATCTTTGTCTCTTCCTATCGTCTTTCTCTTCTTCCTTTCTTCTCTCTCTTCCTCCTATCCCTCGCCTTCTGCTATCCTCCCGGTTCCTCCTCTCCTATTCTCTCTTCCTCCTATCTTCTCTTCTTTCTATGTTCTCTCTATCCTCTCTTCCTCCTATCCTCTCTTCTTTAGATCCTCTCTCTCTTCCTATCCTGTCCGTTTCTTCCTCCTATTTATCTCTTCCTCCTGTTGTCTTTCTCTCTCTCGCCTGTCCTCCTCTCTTCTCCTCTTAACCACTCTCTCAAGTGTGAATAGGAGGTGTGCTTGGACAGAGCTTCTACAAACATTGTACCCCATGATGACCCACCTGCTTCTCCTCAGACAGGTCCTGTGGGTCAGGTTAACATGTTACTCATGAAGCCTGAGATCATGCTAGCTGGGTTTACCAGGGACCAGATGCTCTTCAACTTGTCCCAGACATTGCCACAGCCTTTTAACTTTTAGCTTCAAACAACTACTGCGCACTGCTTCCACTGCTATCATCAAGCAGTTTCTGACTCTAGGTAAGCCGTCTGGGCCCTTGGGTTTCCCCAGCAGACTATATGAGGCCACTAGCTCTGACATTGTCATACACTGCATAAAGAATGAGGGATCCAAATACCTAATGAATCCAAAACTCTTCCCCAGCTCCTTCAAAGCCAGAATGCAGGACTTTTACATATAAATGAATGTCCGTTACATTCAAGCACTCGCCAAACGAGTTCACACTATGGTGATTAAGCCCCGCCAGGTAAATCTCTCTGCAGTAAAGTTTTTAAATCTGGTGTCTGTGGCAGCTTTCCCTCCGGTAGTGATGCGTTTTCAACCAGCAAACTCTGCCTCTCATTGGTTAAGGTTAGGGTTAGGGTGGGGTTATTGTTAGGGTTAGCCAATCAGAGGCAAGCGAACTCTTTCATCACATGCAAGTTGGATCTAAAATTGTTTGGAAAAACGATGGATGCGATTGTTTTGCCAGAGCTTAAGTAGCAACGGAGTTGTTTCTTATGCGCCAGAGAGAAAAGAAACTCTGTGTTCAGAGGATGGATTAAAGTCAAAGAAATAAAGTGATCGATGGTGAGGACAAACACAGATAACCATTGGTGTAGCTTTTCCTCGTTGGAGAGCGCTGAAAGAAGAGAGGGAACTGGGGGCAGACACGCATGTTGCATTACTGCTCTTGGACAGGTTGGTATTTATAAAATATTTGGAGAAAGCTCTGTAGCTATTACATTTACTCTACCTAAATAATTGCTTATTGTCTTGGAACTATGGGAATTTCTTTGTATTTCTGTAACTATTTCGTAACCACTAATTAAGCACACGTCGACAGTGTTTACGTAATTACTCTCACTGCCAGAAGAGGGAGACAAAGGTTCCGCACTGGGCATCCAAGTGGCTGGCGGTCTATTGCGTTGCCTACCAACACAGGGATCACCGGTTCGAATTCCCGTATTATCTCCAGCTTGGTCGGGCGTCCTTACAGACACAATTGGCTGTGTCTGCGGGTGGAAAGCCGGATGTGGGTATGTGTCCTGGTCGCTGCATTAGAGCCCCCCATGGTTGGTCGGGCGCCTGTTTGGAGGGGAGGGGGAACTGGGGGAAATAACGTGATCCTCCCACGTGCTTCGTCCCCCGGGCGAAACTCCTCACTGTCAGGTGAGAAGAAGCAGCTGGCGACTCCACATGTATCGGAGGAGGAAGGTGGTAGTCTACAGCCCTCCCTGACTCGGCAGAGGGGGTGGAGCAGCGACTGGGACGGCTCGGGCGAGTGGAGCGGTTGGCCAAATTCGATTGGGGAGAAAAGGGGGGAACAATAAAAAAACAAAAACAAATAAAAATGCTCCGCACTGCAGGTTTAAGTCAAAAAGTATTGCCTGCTCCTCATGAGCAATACCCAAGTGAGCAAACCAGCATCTTGCTGTACCAGTGACCCCAATTATAGGGAGAAATTCTTGAAAAGAGAATGATTATATAGAGGTTAAATAATAGTTTGAGTCTTTTTCAAATTGCTTTTTTACTGCAACTGTACAGTTGGGTGACTTTTTAGACCAATACCAGAATGTGAAATTACTGCCCACTGGTTGCTAATTAAGTCTATTCTACAAGCAGCTTTTGGGGGTACCAATTTGTCTTTTACAGGTCCGATTGTAAACACATCAAATGTTAAAACTGTATTACTGACTCAACCACATGGAGTAGTGTGTCTGTCTCTCTACCTGAAAGTTGGAACCTGATTGTTTTCTGTCTCTGCTGTAAGAAACTGTCTCAGACCCCACACAGAGCCAACCAAAATGTACATGGAGATGACATGACCAATATACAGATCGGTTGTGAAATTCATTTTGTCGTATGAACACAAAATAAACACATCCATGTTAGGCATCTGCCAGGACTCTATGCTAAACACCATCTTGCCAGCACTCCTGCAGGCAAACCTTTTCTCAGCTGACTGTGCCAGACCCAATCTGTGTGGTTTGGGTAGGGCCTCCTCGTAGAATAGAGCCAGATCTGTCAGCAGAGAAGCTCATCAGCTGTAAATTGCCAGTCTTATGGGTTCTCTATGACCTTACATCATCACCATCACCAACGTCACCCATCTTGCCCAACAATTATTCTAAGCTTGGCCTTCTGTAAACTGTGCTAAACAAAAAATATAACAACCAGTCACAACAGGTCAAGACTGACTATACAGGAACTGGGTTTAACACAAATAGTGATTCAAAATGGAACAAAACGCTTCAATGATGTGGCATCATGAATTGTGCCAGTTAAGACTGTAGTATTCACGTAGAATAAAAGACCTGTTTAACAGCAATTTTAGAACTATGAGATGGTAACAGATATCCCTATTGGATGCTGAAGAATGTTTGATTGTGATTGGTCCATAATACACGCAGCTAGACATTGGCAGCGTAGTCTCAGTATGTGAAGTTAGACTTCCTGCAAGACAGTCAACCTGCATGCCTCAGGTATACCAAATATAAAATACTTTGCTTTATAGCACGTCGTCATCTGGAATTAATATTGTACATACTGTACAAAACAATAAATTGTGTCAGAAGTGGGATGTAATATTCGCATAGAATATAATGTTAAGACTATCTAACAGCAACGCTAGAACTATGAGATGGTAACAAATATCCCTATTGGCTGCTGAACAATGCTTGATTGTGATTGGTCCATAGTACACGCAGAAAGAGCTTGTCAGGGCAGTCTCAGTATGTGAAGTTCAACTTCTTGCAAGACAGTCAACCTGCATACCTCCGGCATACCAAATAAATACCTTGATTTATAGCAAGTTGTCGTCTCTGGAATTAGAGGTACTAAACACTTAAACATGATTTTTGAACTGTAAACGGAATAACATGACTGTACGGTGATGAAACACATCAATGCTGGTGTTAATATTGACATTTCTTACCAAATTCATGGGTTGAAAATGGCTCAACACGCCATCTACTGTTTTAAATCAGCCCTGATTATGTAGATAAGTCCTGGTTGGGACTTATCTACATAATGAAATTTAGGGGAAAAAATGTTAACGTCCTCTAATCAGATGTGGGTGACCCACCTCCCCCAGACCCGCCCTTTACTGTGAGTCTGAAACCACACTAATCGTCAAGTATATGCTTATTGAGACTCATCATTCAAGTTAGCAAAGCGAGTTTACTCCTTAGTTACATTTTCTATCAACCTTTTGCATTTCTCTCAGTTTACAGTTATAGTTATATTATTTCATCATTTACAATTCTGGCACAATGGTTCGGACTTGTGCTTTTGACGGCTGAAGAAGCGCCACCAGACAACTGGCTGAGCCCTAGCTCTTGCTCTCTATCAGTCACTCAGAGTGTTGTGCAGGAAACTGTCTACCTCTTCCTTAGAGCAGGCATGACGACCGCTGCACTTCTGCCCTAACAGCTTCCTTGTGAATCCTAATGGGTCAGCTATAAACACAGTACGTTTCCTGGCTCTCTCTCTCTCCTCCGTCTCCTGTATCATTCTGCTCAGCACAGGGTCATGAGTTCTTCCTAATGATGTAACAGAACTCAGCCAGTGGTGGTTTCTCCCCCTCAAAAGATGGTATGTCCAAAAGAGCTACTGTCTCTCACGGTGGAGTTCAACACCAGAGAGCCCACCTGGAAGGAAGTCCAAGAGGTGGTTACTGCAGCAAGAGCCAGCTCCGCTCCAGGACCCAGTGCACTACCCTATAAGGTGTAAAAGCGCTGCCCAAAGCTCCTCAGTATCCTCTGGAAGTTTCTGTGGGTGATTTGTCACAGGGGAACTGTAGCGGACCAGTGGAAGCAGGCAGAGGGAGTCTGGATACCAAAGGAAGAGAACTCAAGACAAGCTGGAGCAATTCAGATCCATCTCGCTTCTCAGTGTGGAGGAGAAGATCTTCTTCAGTGTCCTATCCAGAAGGATGACAGACTTCCTCCGTAAGAATGCCTACACTGATACTTCGGTACAGAAAGATGGCATTATTGGAGTCCCAGGGTGCCTAGAACACACTGGAGTTGTCACCCAGCTGACTCAGCTAGTTGTGCTTTGGCTTGACCTCACCAAAAAATATGGCTCAGTACCCCACAAGCTGGTCAAGACTACCCTGGACCGACACCATGTACCCAGTAAGATCAAGGACCTCATCCTGAACTACTACAGGGACTTCAGACTCAACTGGGTGTATCATCTCAGTTACAATCTTTGCCCTTGCCATGCATGTGGTAGTCAAGGCAGCTGAATCTGAGTGCAGAGGCCCTCTGTCCAAGCCTGGCGTTCGGCAGCCCCCCCCCCCATCAGAGCCTTTATGTATGACCTCAATGTCACCACACTATCGATGCCTGCTAGTAGGTGGATCCTCAAGGGCCTGGAGAAGCTCATCTCCTGGGTGAGGATGAGTTTTAAACCAACCAAATTCAGAGCCATGGTGTTGAAGAGGGGAAAAGTGGTGGACAAGTTTCACTTCTTTTTGGCTGGTATTGCACTTCCATCCATCACTGAGAAATCAGTCAAGAGCCTAGGCAAGGTCTTTGACTGTAGCCTCAGGGATGCAGTGGCAATCCAAGGAACCATCAAGGAGCTTGAGACTTGGCTCACCAAAGCAGACACGTCTGGCCTACCTGACAGGTTCAAGGCTTGGATTTACCAACATGGCATCTAACCTCAAGTCCTCTGGCCTCTGCTGGTGTACAAGGTAACCCTGTCGACAGTGGAGACCTTGTAGAGGAAGATCAGTAGCTACCTCAGGAGATGGCTGGGTCTGACATGCAGCCTTAGCAGTGCAGCACTGTATGGAAGGAGTAACAAACTCCAGCTCCCTACCAGCAGTCCCAACAAGGAGTTCCAGGTTTCTCGCACAAGAGAGGCACTGCTCTATCGCGACTCCAAAGACTCTAGAGTGGTGTCAACAGGCGTCAAAAAGACATGCATGTTAGGGTTAATACTTCTGTCTGTGCCCCTGACCAAGGCAATGGGAAAAGAACTGGAGTTGGTCCCCGGGCGCTACACGGCAGCTGCCCACTCCTCCTAGCCACACAGCTAGGAAGGGTTAAATGCAGAGCATAATTTCCCCAAGGGGATCAATAAAATATCTCAAAATCT